>NW_005842488.1:580023-612901 GCF_000455745.1 Alligator sinensis | reverse complement strand
GTTCAGCACAGATCACATCTGGAGTGACTCAGAGCAAGTAGCACAAGAATGACGTCATGCAGAGACACCAGACAGGAGCGATGCCTGCGCTCCCCTGCCTGACCTGGCGTCTGCAGTTTGTTCCTGGGTCCTTCTACCGTGCACAGGGAACATGGTCTGACCCACCCAGATCCTCTGCTTAGGCAGTTTATTCAAAAGTAATTAGCTCATTGAATGCTGCCCATCCTCAGAGATCCATTAAGGATCTCATCTCAGCCCCACCCCTACTAAGGCCCGTATCTGGCCATTATCTGCTTGCTGTATTGGAGCTAGACTTGATTGGCCCAAAGACTTGGGACCATAGGGTCCATGTGGGATTTAACTTCTCCTCCGTGCACCCACTGGACATGCAAATGCCAACGTGGCTCAGAGCCAAGGAGGCACCTTCATGCAAGCACACACAACCAGAAGCCTCCGGAGTTTCTCTTGGCACAGCAATGTAGCATTGCACGCTGCTGGAGCCCTCTCCCAACCAGTCACCATGGGAAGAGATGTGGAGCCCATTACTCAGACACTAACCATCGAGGCTTCCTAGGCCTCTGGTCAAATAATAAGTGTATGGCAGAGAGCATGGTCCAGCGCCTATGGGCGCCAGGACACCCGGGTCCTGTTTCTGGCCATGTCATGGACCTGTGGCAATTTCCTTCCATCTCCTCATCTCTAAATTTGCTGGGACTAAGTTTTCAGGCAGGTGACGTAGGCCTAGGCATTTGATCCCTTCCCCATTGAGAAGCACAATTTTCAGTGCAGTCCCAGATGATCCATGGGATTATGTAGGAGCGGAGCAGAAAGATCCTCAAGAAAGGCCTTTATGGACACCCCCAAATACTAAGCCTGCTCCTGCTCATGTCCCACTACCTCCCAGCCCCAGGCTGCGAATGCAGGAGACTGCAGACTGGCGTACAAGGATGGCCATCCATCTCC
Organism: Alligator sinensis; assembly: GCF_000455745.1. NCBI lineage: Eukaryota > Metazoa > Chordata > Crocodylia > Alligatoridae > Alligator > Alligator sinensis. The sequence goes on along the minus strand of NW_005842488.1, from coordinate 611,938 downwards.
CTCCCCACCCCCTGAGCCTACAAAGGAAGCTACAGACCCATTGCTTTTCTGGGGGACCTTGGATGGGTGTGCTGTGCCTGCTGCTTGGTTACAAGTGCAACCAGTGCTTTATCCCAAGCCCTGTGGTGACGACACAGAGCTGTTGCAGTGGGAGGCAGGCAGCAGAGATCTTCCGGGTAGGAGCGTCTGGGCTCAGGTATGAAGCAGGTCACTGATGGGCAGTGCAAGTACCAAGGGATCCTGTCCTCCCATTACTGATATCACAGTGGCACCTAGGGGCCACGCTGGGCTAAGCAAGGTACAGACATAGCATTGGTCTCCAAAAGGAGGCTAGATAGACACCTTGCTGGGGTTGTTTGACTCCAGCATCCTTTCCTGCTCATGGCAGGGGGTCAGACTTGATGATCTGCTCAGGTCCCTTCCGACCCTACCAACTATGAAACTATGGTCCCTGGCACATGGAGCCTATGGTCCAAAGGTGCTAGACAAGGGAAGGAAGGACAACCTAAGCAATGCGACTCACACAGGGTCCCAGAGCTGGACAAGAGAAGAGCTGCTTGGAACCACTTCTGGCTCCCAGAGCACTGCCTCCCAAACCAGCAAATAATGCAAGACATGCACCATCTCTGGGCCTAGTTTTCTCAGGAAGATTTACTTGCTTGCCCATCCATCCCTTCTCTGGGGGTTCCCTACAGGCTAGCAGTGTGCAGTGACTATTTTTGAAGATGAACAGTGTCTGCAACAGTGAACAGGGGCCCTGGTGAGATGGGCACATGTGTTATGAATGGGAACTAGAAAGACATTGCCATGCCTATGACTGAGATGGCAGGTGACTGCCCCTCAATATATGCCCCAAAGCCAGCTAGACAAGAAGTTGCGAGTTCCAGTGCAGGGCAATCAATAATCACACTTTCAGTCGTCTCCACTCAAAGTGCACTGGAGACCCTCTGTACAAGCCTGTGGGTCTAATGGCTTATCGATCCAGATCACACTTTCCATTAAGCCTAGCACTTCTCCCTGCCTCGCTGTTAGCCAAGGATGGAGAGCAGAGCACCAGCTGAGAGGAAACACATTGAGGCTCGTCTTTCTGTCAATCCCCAGGCTCTGTGCACAATTTGAATCCAGTCTGTGGTTTGGGAAAGGGAAGTGTTGTGAAGCACTTGACTCACTCCATTTATCCAAGGATGTGTGGATGGCCCAGGCCCTGCTTGGGTCTCTAGAGAAATTTATCTTCAGGAAGGCTGTGCAGAGAACACCAATTAATATTCCCAGATCACTTGATTACCTATTTTAATCAGTCACCAGCCACATGATGCACAGACCCTTTCGGTAAATCCACATGCACCAAGGGCGCTGCAAAAGGGTTTATGTTTCCTGTGGATCTGGGAAGTGCAGTCACCCTCATTTCCAACTGCAGCTCTACTTTACAATAGGAGTATTTCAGAGGTGGCTTGGCCAAGAATCCTAATATTGCCAAGTGGTAGCATTTTTGACCTACCAGCTGTAATGGAAGTGTCCTTTTGCTCCATTAACTGGATTATAGCTGTGTTCCAGCATTAAGAAAGCAGCCAATTTGCTACAGAAACAGGAGGCTCTCCATCACTAACTATTTTCACACCAGGCACCCAGAATGGGGTGTGCTCATCTGCTTAGCAGTGGATCCAAATAGAAGCAGACCCGTGGAGGGCAGCAGGTATAATTGAATAGACACAGCTAGAGGCATGCAGTAGGGAGACAGAGCAGCCAACAGTGCTCTTGGGCTTCTTCAGCAACCTGCTTATGTATAAAGTTTGCTACCTCCCTAGCCCCGAGTGACTCTTTCCATATAGGCAGGATGGCTCAAGCCAGAGCCATACCTAGACTTCTGGAAGCCCCGGGCACACTTTTAGTATCGCTCCCCCCTCCGCTTCGCCAGAGATAATGATAATAATAATCGGACTTGTTGCAAAAGTCTTTATTGCATCTGTGGTATCGGTGTCTTTAAATAGTTCATTCTCAATTGATAACATTGCCAGTCCCGTATATGCGATATATTAACACTTTCTTTTTTGCAATTGTAATATTTTTCCCCCCCATTTTCGGGCCCCTGGTGGCTACCTGGTTCGCCCATGCCTGTGTCGGCCTGGCTCGAGCAAATCCAATAAGCCATGAGAGCCATTTGAGACGGATCAAAAGGAATATGGGAAGTGGAAAGCAACTAAGAGGCAGTCTCCAGGATTCAAGGTGCAAGTCTATGTAGCATTTAGGAGATCCCCCTAGAGCAGTGGTTTTCAACGTGTGGTGTGCAGACCACCGGGGGTCTGTACACTATGTCTAAAGGGTCCACTTAAGACGCCTATGAAATAAAGTTTCTGAGCCCAGATGAAGCCGTTCATTTCCAAAGGGGTCTTTACCTCCAATCAAATATTTTTAGGGGTCTGCCAATGAAAAGAGGTTGCAAACCACTGCTGTAGAGGGATGAGTTGATATGGATCAGCATGGCCTCCGTGGCACCTCTTAAAGCTGTTAGTGGTGTTGACAGTGGTGGGTCGTGGCCAAAATGAGACTACTGCAATCAACTGGGAAAAAAAAAGTGTTGCTTCATGTATTTCTAGTTCAGATTTAGAACAGTATTGCCAACCTCAGGTGTTCCCCAATCACGATTTGGGCTCTCAAAAGAGTCATGATTTGTTTGAAACGCATAAGCCGTTTACTACAACATTTCAGAGCTCTTAGCTGGGTCTCGAAGCTTTTAGGAGGTCGACTGCGCAAGCATCTCTGCAAGCAGATGGGAGAAAAATCATTTTGGTAAAAGCAGAGGAGGAATTCAAGAGCTGGCACTCAAAAAAAACCCCCCAACCACCTCCAAACATCACAAGACTTGTGAGAGCGATAACGTTTCATTAAATCATAGGCAAGTCCCGCTCTGTTACCCTCACATGAGTATTGCAGGGCAATAGTTCTGGTAGTCCACCCATCCTTTGGCTATTGGCAGTCGTATCCTGCGGCGTGCTTTTTCTTCGCACTCCTAATTTGAAGTGATCCAGTACCTCCTATTGGCTTTTCACTGATTGCCCCAGGGAAAGCTGTCCCATCCGCGTCTGGGCCTCGCAGGTCGGCAAGCACGCCATGCATTTACCCTTATCCTCCGGCTGATTTCATTCACCTACTCAAGGTTACACGAACGAGCTGGATGTCTAATTTGGACGTAGTTTGCAGAAGCAACTTCCTGCTACCAAAAGACCCCCCACCCTCCCCGTTCCACAGCATCTGATGAAGTGAGCTCCAGCTCACGAAAGCTTATGCTACATCCGCCTCTCATTTAGTTAGTCTATAAGGTGCAAATCTACTCTGCCTTCTGCCCGACTGCAGACTAACATCAAATCACCTCTCCCTGCCAACCTAACTGCCGTGTTTCCAGCTGCCTCTTGCTTCCCGTTTCAAAAAGACTCTACTCTAAAAAAATAATAATAATCCAAATCCGGCATTTTTTCACTCGTTTCCTCGCCACTGCATCCCCTGGAGTTAGGAATACACACTAACATTTGCATGGTGCTGTTCAATTGGGTGATGCTCTGCCTGGTTGAGAAGCCACCCAATTAGATGGCAGCATGCAAATCGAAGACTCAGCTCTTGTTACCATGTCAAACCGTTTGATTCTTCGGCAGATCAGAACATGCCAGTTTTGGGAGACCTGAGATTTAAAGTCACTAAAAAAACCCCCAAGATGCAGTTGGGATGAAAAAGCTCTTCTTGGAACACAAGGCTACGAGGCCACGGTCCTCCCAACCCAGGGGTGGACAAAATGCGGCCCGGGGGCCGGATGCGGCCTGCCAGGCCATGCTATCCGGCCCGAAAAATTTAGAAAGTTAATATTTATCTGCCTGTTATGCAGCCCTCGATGGCTTGCCAAAACTCAGTAAGTGGCCCTCTGCCCAAAATAATTGCCTGCCCCTGTCTTAAATACAAATACAGTACAAACCAGGTACATCCATCCCTAGCTTTGGATTCCAGATTCGGCTAGAAAGAAACCACTACAGCTTGCCCAAGTAGGATATTTTCTTTCCAAATCAGACCCAAGGACCTGATGGCAGCAAATTAGGTGCGTATGACTTGTGCAAGCAACCGAGCGAGCGTATTTGGTAGTTACACTTGCAAGTTCTCAATCTACTGTGTGCTGTTATTCATCTTGTTGCACAGTTCATTGTAGGCTCAGCTTGGGTGGGCGATTGCTCATTTAAACATTAGAAACCAGATGCCAGCACCCAAGTGCATTTTAAAATTGCAAATCCAGGGACGAACTTTTTTTCCCCCCTTGCTAACTAGACTTAAACTTGCATGCTCGTGAGTTTTAAGAGCGTCTGTTTTTCTCACCTTCCAAGCCACCCGTTACACTACATTAAGAGTTGGCAGAACTCTTCTGGCAGCGGCTCTTACATCTCAGCACTTGAGAGGAAATAAGAAGCATCCTGCGTTCTGGATCTGAACTCTGCTGGGGTTTGAACAGTGCCCTGGATTTACTCGTCTGCTCTCCCTGCCAATTAAGTGAGCTGACCCCTGTGGGTCATGAATACGCCGAAACATTTGCTTTGGGTTTCAAGACTCTGGCCTCTGGCCTAAGTCTCTTGCTTTGATCAACAGGCTCCCAAATCCAAGCAGATACTACAGGAGTCCCGGCGGTTGCCCCTCCCAATGCATAGGAGCCAAAACTTAAATCCAGGAGCTGAGCAAGTCAGCGGTTTCTCAAAAGCCTACTGGAGCAAAAGCGACCAGAGAGGGAAATCCCAGTGGGCACTTTTGCTTTAGTATCTATAACACAGTGTGGTGTCTAGAAGGGGAATGGCCCATGTACTTCTGCTGGGTGAGGACTGGGGAGATGGCTTTGCAATGAGGCTCATACTTTCCATATGAGCTATCCCTAGGCAGTCCTCTATCTCATGGCAGCCCCATCCCAGCCCCCTTTGGGGTAATGGGAGGGCAGGTGGAGCATCTAGCCAAACTAAGTCTTCAGAGCACAAGCTCTGGTGCCCTTGTGGCTAGCAATGCTGCCTTTTGGAGACAGACAACAAGAAAAGGACCCTGCTCCTTGAAGCTGAGACTTTCTGCCAGTATTCTCTGCTCTCCTGTTGCCCAGGTGCCTCCTAGGAGGGCAGGGATGATATGCCAGTAGTAGAGCATCACCTCGCAAGAAATTCCTATTCGCTTACCAAGATGACTGGGCAAAAGATGACCCAGCTGTTTTCTACACAGCTGTGCTAATCAAGAGAGGAAGACCATGCTTTCCATCCCCCTCCCCATCCTAGTTTAGGGGACCATCCTTTAAAGGCTACAAGGAGTCTTCTCCCTCCTTTTCCTCCAGGAGACTAAACCTACCGAGGAGAACTTCCTGGGGCCACTGCTCCCAGTGCAGCTTTTAATAGCACTTTGCACCACTCACATACCCAGACGCCCTTCAAATGTTAGCTCAAGTTAATGGGAAAAAGTAGAGGGTTCCTACTGCACATCTGATAGGCAGCCACATGACTCTCCATACAACTTTTTGGGAATGTGGAGTGGGGAATGATGTTGAGACTCAGGAGTCTGGGGTTTTATTTGCTTTGATAAAGCCAGAACTAGGTCACTGTTTGAAGGCTGCCTCCCTGGACAGTAGGGCTAGGGACCCAACAGGAACAATGTTGCAGGGAGGGGTGGCAAATGTGAAAGCAGAGCTCTAGCTACAAGCACTTGGAAGCTGCAAGAGGACATCTGTAGTGGGGACTTACCAGCTCTGGCGTCAAATCCACCTGCTGCCTCAGTTTCCTTTCTCTGCTGCCACCCCAAAGCCACTGCAACGCCCTTGTAAGGAGCCTTCAGTGCAGTAGAGGTGCACCTTCATTCTTCAGATAACCCTAAAATAAGCATCCCCCCAAGGCTCTCAGCCACTTCCACCTCACTCTAGCCAGGCACAGCTGTTGTCCCTCACATCTGCGCTCTTCCCCTGCAGTCTTCTGGAGTCTGCATTGCCGTGGCTCCTCAGCTGACATCCTTTTCTGCTTGGGATGGCTGCACCGTCTCATAAGATGATACCATGGGAGGGATCCACCCCTACCGGTGATCTGATCTCCCACATGGAGCAACTAAACCATTCAGCTGATCACCCCATAAGCCAAAAGGCAGCATCTTTCCAGGATTTAATCTTGCATACCTAGCCCCAGCCTAGGTGGAGAAGACCACAACCACCTTCTAACTAAAACACAATTCAGCCCCTCTTCTCTCTCCTTGTCTGGAGCTCAGCCACATGCTTTCCCCATCATGTGACCTCTTTAGTTCCTTCCACCTGGTGCAACAATCACACCTGGCACAGGTAAAATTGAGCACCTTAAAGGGGCAGCTCATCCGGATGGCTCCAGGCATTCATTTCACCCAAGGTGGAAGGAGTGGCTAGGCTAGGGACCTAGAGAGTTAGGCAGTCGGTGTTTGGATCCTAGCTCTGCTACAGATGCTCTGTGTGACTGCATCCACATCACTCCGTCTTGCACTATCCCATCTGTAAAAGGGGATGATCATATTACCTGTGCCCGTCTTCCTCACTGCAATTGTATACTTGAGGCTGAGGCCTTGTATGGACAGCGCCTAGCACAATTAGCACCCAGGCTCAGCTGTGACTTGTAGATGCTCCCAGGACACAAAATTCACGACAAGGGAAGGGGATCTAGAGGAAATGCCGGGCGCGTCCTCAAGGTCTAGCATCCACCCCCTTTAGCTCAGTTCTCTCTTCTTTTCCTGGACCGAGTCCCCCAGCCCAAGTGATGGGTGCCCAGTGGCGGTGTTCGTCTTAGGATCAGACTCCTCCAGACCTGATGGTCGTTTTGCTCTTCAACGCATCTTGGCTTCCATAGTGACAGCTGGATGTGGGATGAGTTCCTTCAAAATCTGGGGATTTTGGCTTGGGAGGGGTGGTGCAAAATATATAGTATTGCACTGTTGCAACACCTGAACTGTGTCCCTGTATCTCCAGCGGGGTGTAGGGGGTGAGAAACCTCGGGACAGGTGCTAGGAGGAATAACGGCCCGTATTCAAGACCCAGTCCATTCCCCCCCACCAAAAAGGGGTTGAGGAATAACTGCCAGGAGCGTGCCACGCATGCCTCCCATCTTACTTCTGAATTTCTTCTCTCCCCCTGCTTTTGGCTGCGAGGAGAACTGGGTCAGTGAGGTAACCATGGAGATGCTTAAGCAAAGAGTGTGCAGCCCTGCTCCCGTCTCTCTCCTGAAACCTTTAAAGATTAACTAGATTGTCATCTCCACGCTCCTGGTGCCAGGAATGGGATTTTGGGGTTGAATCCCTTGATTTGGGCAAGCTATTTTGGGTTTGGGTTTGTTGTTGTTGTTGCAGGCAAGAGGGAAGGCAGGGTGTGCGCGTTCGGAAGCACAAGAGGGGGGTCTGAGTCTCCTGGCACCCACACGCAGAAGGACCCGTCTCGCTGGTAAGATGCATCGTTCCTATGACTTATTTTCCTTAAAGGTGAGGGGAGAGCATGCGGAGGGATAGGGCTGGATCTCGCATAGCATTTGCAGAGGCAAGCCTTGGGTGGCGTGAATCGGAATAATGCAACAGGGAATTAATTTTTTCCAGCTGATTGTGCCTTTGCATGGTGTGCATCTGCTACGGTGCATACAGAGAGATTTCCGTCTGTGTGTGCAAGAGTGTGTGTGCGTGTGTGTTTACATGAAACCCAGAGATCGTCTGGGGAAATGCTGCTATCATCGTATCGTTCTTTCATTGGATTGCCTTTATTTGATTTCTTGCTATTCCATATGTCCCGAAGTGATTTTGCCTGCTGAAACCCTTGCACTGATCCCAGCCCATGCAGGGAAATGGAGCTCATTTACTGGGGAACTTCTTCAGATGCTCCAGTCTCTTTTTTTTCAATTCCTTGAACCGTAAGAATGGTGCCCGGCAGAAAGAAACAACCAGATTAGGGGCTGCAAGCCCTGATCTTTCTCTGGTTTCTCTTCTTCTCCCGTGCTCCCAGTTTTGGGGCTCTCTTCCTGGCAGAGGAGCAAGAAGCTTTCATTTCATTTAGGCATTGCAGCAATGTGCTCTAAGAATATTAGTGTTCGGCAAAATCAAGCAAAGGGAGAAAAAAAGGAAGGCGGTGGGGGGATAGACAAAGGGAATCGTAAATTGGCTCTGAATCCGCTGCCTGCAAAACTGAAGAAGGGAGAAAGAGAGCCAAACCCCAAGGGGTGCAGAGGCTGGATGGAAGATGCTTTTGCAGTAGCATGTTACATTTGACAGGCTGGTACTGGTCAGAGCTTCTGGTGTCTGTATGTGCTTGCTAGATACTTGGGCATGTTCGATCACCCAGCTTCTTTCACTAGAGCGAGCAGTGTGTCTTTGCACTTCCACCGTACCCAGCCGGGAGCACCCACCCTCCGAAGAAGCCATAAGCAGATCAGGAGAAGAGATAGAGGTAAAATTGAGGCCAGGGAACAGCAAATCCTTCCTTTGGGCTTAGTAATAAATGAGCCTGCTTTCTCCTTCCTTTGCTGTGGATTATCCGGTGTGCGTTGTATTGAAAAGGATCCTATTAGCATTGTGCTGTAATGATCTAATTTGTTACCACCAGAGCTCGGCGATTGTCAGGGGCAGACGAAGAGGGGAAGACAGCAGCAGGGTTCCTTGTGTTCTCCTGGCTTGCCAAATAATAAGGCTACTTAGCTTTTCTATGGGAGCCTTCGCCCGCAGGTCTCGTAGCGAGCTGCGGGACGCGATGGAGGTGAGAGAGAAGCGCAAACCTCCGTCATTTATCCTCCAGACATAGATCGGAGCCTCTGCCTCCGTGTGTTGCAAGGGGGCACTGTGCTGCCAGGGGTATTCTCTTTCAAATGACATTGAAAACTGTGGCGTGTGATTGCATGTGTGTGCACGTGTGTGTATGTGTGCGTGTAAAAAATAGGAGGTTGCCGTCATTAATTTCATAGACTTTAGGGCTAAAAGGGACCTCGGAAGATCTTCGAGTCCAGCCCCAATTGGGTAACTGCGTTGTGCCTTCTGCCTTGCTTCTACAATACACGTGCTTATCTTGAAGTACATGAATAATCCCTACCGATGTGTTTTTGGGTTGGGGCCTGTCTTTGTAATGGGACTGCTTTGTGCTAGTGAAAAGCTGCTACATCCCACCCCAGATACAGTTGCATTTCCACAGCAGGCGAAGTAGTACATACGTTCTGTAGTGTACATGCCCCTTGAAGGACTTGGAGCGTTTCAGACGGGAAGAATTAGATAAATCTCATGATTTATATAATTCAGGAGTTTGGGTTTGTTTATGGGCAAAGGAGAATATATTCTCATAGTTTCATGGAAGTTCAGAAGCTCTTCCTACCCACTGTAATGAAACAGTGACGTGTTAGCAGCCCTAGATCTGTGATAGCTGCATTAGTCTTGTCACAATTGTAGAGATGGGAAAACTGAGGCATGGAGAGGGGATGCCAGATGCTGGTGGCATCACATGGACTGAGCATCAGACAGGCATGAGACCCTGGGCATTAGGCACCCAAGTGCAGTGCCTTGCTGTTGTAGAAACACGATGACTTCCCAAGAAGCCCGCTTGTGGACAGCAGTGTTGGATCCAGTGGGGAAGCTACACTAGATACAGGCCGGGATCTGGACACTCAATGACTGCGTATGAAAATATCTGCCCGTCTAAAACATTTCACGGAATTTAGTGAGAATAATGGCAACATCCAATTGGGAAGTGTGTTGTCCTCCAATTTGGAAACAGCTGTCCGCCACGTAGAGCACAGAAACAATAGCATGTGACCCAGGTAGCCACCCATGCAATAGGAATGGCCAGTAGTAGGTGACTGAGGAGACCAGTTCCCAAACAACCATAGGGTGATGCAGAGTTCTTGGTGGTGAGGAATGCGGTTTGCAGAATATCGGGGCCAATTAACTGATGAAATCGGGGGAAAATAAATAACCCGTATCCAGAGTGCAGCCCAGCAAACCCCTTAAGCATGTGCACAGGATGGTTCCTATTAACTGCATTGGAGCTGCTTCCCACATTTAAAATTAAGCATGTGCTTAAGGAGTGGCCTGGGCGGGGGATGCAGAGAGATCCACCAGCTCTACCCAATGCATTTCGCATCCTGAGAAATAGCCTGGCAGGCTCAGTCCTGCCCTTGGGGAATGGGCCTGTTTTTATCTTGGATTTCTACTAGGCAATCAAATGGAAGACGCGGGTAATCACAGAGCAAGGCAGGGTGAGGACGGCTGGGTCAGGGTAGAACTGAGGCTACCCCCAAAGCCTGTTTGGCTGGGGTGATCTGCTGCCCAGAAGCTGTGCAAAAGATGCCCGGATCCATCATGGAGCCCAGATCCAAGCTGTGCAAAAGATGCCTGGATCCATCGTGGAGCCCAGATCCAAGCTGTGCAAAAGATGCCCAGATCCAAGCTGTGCAAAAGATGCCCAGATCAGCCCTCATCCATCGTGCTCCAAGCACCACCTGGAAAGCAGACAATCTGCTAAGCAGTCAGTGCTCTCCAGAGGGAAAACTGGTGATTCAGCACAAGCACTTAACAGTCTTGAAGCTTCCCAAAGTCCCAAAATGTAGGTTTCCTGCCCTTTGTGCAGCTGCTACACCCACGCTCAGTCAGTACCATGCTGCAAGCTGGGCACGGTGCAGCCTATTCCATGGCCATGCCCAGGAGCTGGGGCCCTTCCTTGGGATGTGGGTATCAGGGCACTGAGCAGCTGGGACTGGGAAGCCTGCATTGCAACCAGGGGCTGAGCTCCAGTCCAGGATTTACTTGCTGCTCTGCAAAGGAGAAAGCAGAGCTAATGAAGCCAGCACTGGTGCCAGGCAGGTAAAGGGCTCCCAGGCTGCTGAATCCATTTGCAGGGAAGAGGCGATAAACCTGGACTGGACTCAGCTGCCTCCAGATCAGTAGAGTTCTCAAATACATGGCGATACTGGGATGCATCCTGCCATTGCTTACATCAGTGCAGTTCCATCTGATTGACACCGATGTAACAGCAGAATTTGCCCCATTCAGCTGCACACATGGAGCTGCTTTGATCCATGTGTCTCAAAGAGCTTTGCAAGGGAGTGTCAGTTATACCCCATGTACAGGTGGAGAAACTGAGGCACAAAGAGACTCACTCCTCGAGTCTGGGACCGAGCCACGGGCATGAGGGAATCCAGCCCCATGCTCTCCCCTGTGATTACATTGCTTCCCTATTTCCATCCTGGGTGTTCCCTAGAAATCTGGAGCAGATTTCAACAAGCAGATTGCAAGCGAGAGGTTCACAAAAGCAGCAGCTTGCTCTTCAGGCGTGCTGCGCAGGGCTATTTCCGTGCTAGTCTCCCTTGTCATGATGGGAGGCTTTGTGATAGTAACACCTTGCACTTATAAAGTGACTAAGGGTCTCAAAGCACTTTGTAAACACTCCAGTCACTCCTGCAGAGATGCTACAGGGACCCCCGCCCCTCTCCCGGCAGATGAAAGCACGCGGCAGACACAGTGGCATCTGCTGATACTAAATTACTGTTGATTGTACATTGTGCGGTGTTCTCTTTGGCTTCCCTGTGCCCCCGCAGTTTGCCTGAGCTCCGCAGTCCCAGATGCTAGGACTGTGCCAGTCTGTCTGTGTTTACGCTAGCTGGGGAAGGCCCCTACTGCGCTGTGCTAGGTGCTGTGCAAACAGATAACACAAAGGTAGAGGGTCCCTGCCCTAAGGGGCTTACAGATTATGCACCAGGTTAGAGGCAAGGGGTGAATGCAGGGAAGTGGGGGGAGGAGGACAACGAGGGGACATCACTGGTGATAAGCCGTGGTTGTAGCACTCCAAGCTGGGGGGGAGAACTGCAAGGAGGGCAATGTTGTGGCCACTAGTATTTTTAAGGGGAGCAGTTTCCAGGCACGTGGCTTGGCACAGGAGGGGAGCTGGCTGCGAAACATGGCAAACGGATGCTGAAAACTCATGGAGAGGATGCAGGGGTCAATGCTTGATAGCAGAGAATTGCTCGCGAGAGTGGGTGGGGACAGGCCAGGGAGGGTGGTCGGATGGCTGTGGACGCAGGGCCAATATTGTTGAAGCACTGAGCTGGGACATTGGGCTCTGCAGCCATACTTTGAATGGCTGTCTGGGAGGCACGGCAGCATTCGTCCGGCTGGAGGAACTCTGTGGGGACCCCAAGGGAGCAGACTCCACCAGGTAGACAAGAGACTTGGGAGGCGGTCTGCACAGACCTGTTTTGTGCCAAGAGAAGAGCCCCAAGTCCTGCTCATTTTGGGACCTCAGGGACACTCCAGGGACAGGAGATGCCCCCTTGGCAAGGCCAGCGGCAGTTCTCTGGACCACTGCCACTGCCAGCTCCCCAGCACAGCGGCTCTTCGCCTGGAGCATCCCGTGTTACAGCCCCGTCACGTGCCAGGTCCCCTCTCCCATGCAGCCAGAGGGGAAGGGAGGTTCATGCCTCCTGGGAACATTTGCACCCTCCCGGAGGAGATCCCATGTCCTAGACCAGGGGGGTTCAACCCCCAGCCCTGGGTCATCTGGTCTACAGGGTTTCCCATGCCTGGTGTGCTAGATTAGGCCCTGTTCTTGGTGTGTGGGGCTGGGAGGAGGTGGCACAGGTTCGCAGACCTGTACACAGGGCTGGCCAGAGGTGGCACGGGGTCCTGAGACCCTGATACCAGCACCAGGCTGGGTGAGGGCAGCACAGGGCCCCAGGGCCGAATCCCAGCACATGGGGGCAGCCTAGGCCCCAATCCTGGCATATGGGGTCCAGTCCGGCCTGTGGACCATTCCAGCACTATTCATTTGGCCCATGAGGCCAAAATGTTGAGCACCACTGCCCCAGCCCAGTGGACAGTAGAGTTTTGCAGAGGTGGGCTGGATCTGCCTGGCTTCTGGCCCAATTGCTGCCACCACCATGACTGCTACTTCTCCCAGCCATGAGGTTATGCAGGGAGCAGAAAGCAGAGCAGCAGATGAGGCAGGGAGCAGAAAGACCAGCAGATAGGACAGGGAGCACAGGACAGGTCGCAGAAAGCAAAGCAGCAGATGGGACAAGGAGTACAGGGCAGGGAGCAGATAGCAAAGCAGCAGATCGGGCAGGGGAAGGGGATCAGAGTGGTACTCGGGGAGGTGGTGGGACTTAGCTTGTGGCACGCCCGCGAAAAAGGTTGGCCTCCGCTGCCCTAGACAACTTGCCAGCAATGGGCCTGGTTGAAAGACCCCCAGAATCAATTGGAAGATGTCTGTGGACTGCGGCGGCCTTTGATTCGGGTCTGTGCGGTGCCAGAAAGGTCAGCCGGGACGAGAGCAAGAAAAGCAAGTGTTTGTAAAGCCAACATGAGCTTTTTTTATTTGAAAGGCCTCTGTTTGAGCACGACTTCGCCCTTTAATTTCACCACGGTGCTAAGTACTGCTTTGGCAATTACTGTCTGCTTAGCAAACGGCACCCCTGCCATGCGCCTCTGTACGGGGAGGGACGGCGTGCAACATGCTAACCCATTTCATGCGTGTCACCAGCCGTGGGTGAAGGTTTGCCATTGGCTGCCAAGCACAGGTTTGCTTCCAGCTTCAGGGTCCTGCACAAAAGGCCAGTGGAGGAGGCAGCGTTTACCCCTGAGACTGGCTGATTTATGGGACTAATTGACTCCTGCAGCTGAGCATTCAGCCGCCATATTATTTTCGTGGCATTTGCATTTATCCAAATGCAAATTGCTAGCAAAAAAAAAGCCCTGTTGGGTTGGAGTGGCTGAGGGTACGGCTGCTGAAAGTGAGAGACTGGCCGCTGGAGAGGAGATCTTGGTGCTCGGCACTGAGCGCCCACACCTTGGGCTGAGACACCTAGTCTCCTCGCCCCCTCCTTTGGGTGGGTGATGTAACCTTTCCGTGCCTCAGTTTCCCAAACCACCGAAATGGGCATGATGCTTATGTGACAGGGGCCAGTGCTCAATGCAAAGGCACCTTGCCAAGGGCTAAATGCTGCTTCCATGGAGCTAGGAGCATGCCAGGTTCAACTCCTGACCTGCTGGGTGACTGGGCAAACCTCGTCCCTCCCCGTTTGCCAGTACAAACAGTAAGGTGGTGCACTGAGTCCCTGCCACCGTAACCATGTTATTTCCATTGACACAGTACAGCTGTCAGCTCCTTAGTGAGTCTTGTGGGTGCTGTTGATGGGCAGCCACACACCAAATTTGTGTTGCTCTGGATGAATTGTGGTGTCACTCGGGCAGCGCTGCCTCTGGGGCTGTAACTGAGAGCAGAATTTGGGCCCAGTTTAAAATCCCTATTCCCCCTTACCAAAATAAACTGCAAAAAAGGGAGAGAAGATTATTGACTGCACCTAGATTGCTAGAAAGCAGTTGTTGATTGCTAGAAAGCCTTGAGACCTTGGGCTCAGGGCTTTCTAGCAATCCAGTGCTTCAGGTGGGAGAACAAGCCCTTGGAAGGACACCCAAGTATCGAGTCTGGACTCATTCGGAGCTACCAGAACAAAACAGCAGCAGTGTTTCCTGCCACCCCAAAGACTAAGACGCAAAGTCGCTCTCCCACATGCCAGCCAAGCTGCTGTACCACCCAGTGGGACACGTATGTGGAGGCAGGCTCTCCTTAGGGCAGAAGGACAGAACGACTGATTCTGAGTTAAGCAGGACCTGACTGCCTTTCTGAACCATAATACCTAGGTTGCTGTGGAGCACTACCTCTAAACAGCATCAGCCCACATCCAGCACCCAATGGCCATGATGGCTCAGACTAATACATGGGGTAGGCACGTGGTAAGGAACTGGATGGGTGGAGTAAAGGGGAGAGGCACAGTGGGGGCTAAGTGATGTGCCCAAGGCCAGGCGTCGAGTCAGTGGCAGAGCTGGGTATAGTACCCAAGTTTCCCCGAGCTCCTCTATGACCAGACTGATTTCCCTGTGAGGGAATCGTGGGATACTGGAGAACAGAACGGGAGGGGACAATGACTTTGGAGAGCTAAAACCCTGGGCATTAAGCTGGCGGTCAGCGGAGAGCTAGAAGGATGGCAGCGGGGGGCAAGGGGGACCAGCTGTGAAAGGGTTACTGGGGAAGCTTTGGCCCTCGTGCTCCCTGTGAAATGTCATCCTGCAGACTCACAGCGCAGGGCACCTTTCCAGGGCCCCGACTAGCACCGCTGTACAAGGAAACAGCTCCTCGCGCCCCCCCACGCGCCCGAAGGGCAAGGCTGCATGCCTGCGTGGAAAATAGCAGCCCAAAGGTAAATATTGAAATGCTCCCGTTCCCTGGGAGTGGGAGCTAATGAATGATATTATGACTAATCGCCCTGCTTGTCTGCGAACCTATTTCCATCCCTCTATAATTGATAAATACCCGAGTTCAGGCAGAGCCATGTGACGGGCCCACCGGCTCCACCAAGGGCTCATTAGCTTGTCAGGCGGAGGCAGGGAGCACCAGCAGGGTCGCCGCTTTGGCTGCCCACGCACTCCAGGCCGGCGTGGAGGAGATAGGCAGGTTCTCTCCCGCCATCCCTCGTGGCAGGCATATGCTACGGGGGTGGGCTGGGAGGCTCCCAGGCCTCCATCCCCAGCAGGGCTCAGGGAAGAGAGGCTGGATTTGGGGTGGGTAGGGCCCCTTCACTGTTGTTTAAGCTTGGAGGTCCCCTGCCCTTCCTAGGAGCCTGAAAGACCTCTCCTTCCACCCACGAGTGCCTGCGCCTGCACTGGGCAGGACAGTCGTGGCCAAGTTCGCATCGAAACCTTATAAAGAGCCAGCAACAGGGCATTCCTCTGCTGACCTCCTGTGAAAGGCTTGGCACAGGAGGCATTTTTGGTCCTAATGGATGGAGCTGTACAGGGACGGCTCCAGCACTTCTTTATGCAGCAGCTCCCTGGCTACAGCACCGATCAGGTTCAACTCTCCATCTCCCCGGTCCCAGTCGCTAAGGACTAGACCATCCAGACTGGGGCTTCACTTGGCAGCTGACAGACTCTCTGCATTTAAATTGTAAGATACGGAGTGCAGGCCCACTAGCATGAAAGCCATAGGACTGCCCAGCGTCAGCGGCAGTAACACCGGGGTTCCTTGGAAAGTTCTCCGTATTCAGTTTGCTAGGATGATCATTAATTTCCCTGGTGTGGCCCAGGTCTTGACAGCGGGTGCAACGTGAACGCTGATCCACTGCCAACCATGGGGTGGTATGGGGCTGGGGAGGGGCGACACGAACTCAGCTCAGGGCGGGTAGCCTGGGTTCGGGTCCCTTTTTTCTCTCAGTCCTCATAGGCAAGGGCAGCTATCATGACACCTGGCAGCACAGGTTGGGGAGGAGGTGAGCAGCCGACAGCAGCAAAAGAACAGGTTAGGGACTATTTAGAAACGCTGGGTGCATACACGCCCATTCGGCTGGATGCGATGCAGCCAAGGGTGCTGAGGGTGTTGGCCATTATCTTTGAAAACTCGTGGTGGTCAGGTCCCGAATGATTGGAGAAGGGCGAATATAGTGCCCTGCTCACTCTCACCCCGTTGGCAGCAGTGTGTACCCTTTGGGAGTCCCATACAAAGGCTCAGTTTCAGGCGGCTACTTCACACAGCCCCCCAGGACCCTATGGCAGTACATCACTGTGAGGCCTCAGTGCCTCTGGCCAGCTCAGGGCCCTGTACCATTGCACAGCTCACATGGCTGCAGGTCTGAAGGGCCTCAAACTCTCTTCTGCAAAGCAGATTGCTTCAAAAGGCGGGCTTGGGAATGCTTCTCCCTCTCCCTGCAGTATAGCCTGTAGCCTGTTGCAGGGAAGTGGGAGACATAGGGTTAAAACCCCTTCTGCAGAGGAAGGATTTGAATTTGGGGCAGAGTCTGAATTCAGTATTTCCTCCTCCTCTCTCAAAGGCAGGACTGCAGCTGCCTCCCTGCATTTGGGCCTGAGCCAGGGGGTGCATGGTAGACCTTAGCAGGGTGCAAGTACTAGATCAGGGGTGTCCAACCTGCGGCCCGGTGGCACACAGGACAGGAAGCAGAAAACAGAGCAGCAGCTTGGGCAGGGGAAGGAGATCGGAGTGGCACTTGGGGAGGGCTCATTTGTGGCACTCCTGCCAAAAAGGTTGGCCCCTGCTGTAGTAGATCAAGGCCCTCACGAGAGAGACAGAGATGGTTGGGGCTGGGGGGAGCCTCATTTGTGGACTCTGCCGAGCAGAGACAAAGCTCGGTGCTGAGCTGAATTACCTGCTCTTCCCCCTGGGCAGGTCCGATCCCGCAACTCCCACTCCTCATCCAGCCTTCCCCGGTGCAATCCAGGTGCCCGCTCATCTGGGAGCAATCTGGGCTTGCTTTGCCCTGGCACCAACACCAGTGCAAGGCATGGCTGAGGTCCTGACCAAAGTCCTGGACAGCGATTTCCCACTCCCCTGCTGAATGCCTCTTCTTCACCCCATGCAAACCCCAGGCATTGTTGCACCCTTGCAGCCAAAAAACCCAACAGCGTCAGCGCCTCCAAGGGAAACGGTCACTGCAAAAACGTTGGCCATTGGCATCGACTGGATACGACTCCCAACTGCAGCCCCATAGCTGCTCTGGGGCCCCTGGAGAACACCGGGTCCCCGGAGCAGGCAGCCATCCTTCAACTTCCTGCGGGCCTGACTGCTGCTTTCAAGAGAAACATTTTTCCAGCCACTACTTCTATGATTATAAAGTGTCTTCACTTGCTACGGAGTTAATCATTTCCTTTTCCCTGGAAGATGGATGCTCCTGTCCCGTTTCCCTTGAAATATTCATGGGAAGGGACAGCTCTGCCTGCTGGGATAGCTGTCCGCCGGGTGGATACCAGGTGGGATGGACAAGGGAGGAGCTGACAGGGCTGGTGCTGGAAGGGAGCAGTTTGGCACAGGGAGTGGAGCCAGCCCAGAGTCACTTCTGGGGGCTGCTCCTGGCTCCGCTGCTGACCATGCTGCGTTGTAGCGGGCAAGTCACTTCCCTTCTTTCTGCCTCAGTTTCCCATCTTAAGAGACAAGGAAACCATGGAGCATGGAGCCGTTTTGTCTCCAGGCTCCGATCCGGGCTAAATTCAAAAGGGATCATCGTGGTCCATCAGCCTCGCCACCTGTGTGACACTGGGCCTTGATGCATCCTGGATTAATTGCTGAGCCACAGCAAGAGGAGGGAAAGGGGTCTCAAGTAGAGAATCTACCCTCACCCTTATTATGTGGCTTCAGAGGTTAAATACCTAAGATCCGTGGCTGATTTCTGTTTCAAATGCCCGGCTTTGACCCCCTGCTGTTGGACCTCCAAATCGCTGCTAATCACAGACCTCTCTTCCCCTGGAAGGAACCAGGAACGGTCGCCCCTGAAATCTCCCCTGAATTAATTAAACCCAGGGAGTCACTTAGCACTATGCTTGCCTGCACTGCTTGAAACCTCCTCCCATGCACAGTCCTCACATCCCAATGGGACAGCCTCCCAGTAACATTTGCTTCAGGGCCTGGTATAGACGTAGGAGAATAGAGGCAGGCAAACTTCTGGACACTGCTGGCTGCAAACCAAGCGTAGGCCTTACTCCAGAGAGTTTGCCATCATCTCAACCCCGTTTCTCCTGGGCAGCCTCCTCTCCTAGCTGAACCAACAACCCTGCAGATACACGGTGACCTGGAGCCTGTTTGGTGTTGATCCATTGGAACCCAAGTGATTTGGGTGCAGCTAGCAGCGGAGCCCACACCGAGCAGCAAGTCCTTCGCGCGCTCGCTTCTTTACAAATGCCACTCGAAAAAATTAATTAAGGCTGTTGGGTGCACCTGTGCAAACGCCCCTGTCGTCAGCTCTCACTTCGTAATTAATTCTGTTCTTTGAGGGCTGGCTGCCTACCGCGCTCCAGGTCTGCGTGCCCGGTTGTTTGAAGTATTCATAAGTGATTGCAGTCAATACTTTGGGGCCCTGGCAGAGATCAGAGCCCTGCTGTGCTATGTGCTAAACAGAGAAACAAACTCATCCAGGGACAACACAGGCACAGGTGGGAGAAAGGAGTTATTGGGTAGTATTTCCAGCTTCTACGTTATTTAGGGCACGGGCAGTCATACGAATCAAGCGCTTGGAGTCCCAGCCTCATTCAAAGCTTTTCTACTTTGGAGTGTGTGAGGCCGCTCCAGGCTGACACCGCTCAACACATGCCAGAGCCGGTGGACATTTGACCGTGTTTCTTGCCACGCAAGGCTGGCTCATGTCAGGAGGGCTGAGCAGATCCACGGTGGGATCAGGAATAGATCCGTAGGGTCTCCCTGCTGCTTATCTCCTCTTATTAAAAGACTTGAGTCCCACGTTCAAAAGCGACTTTGGGCCAGATTCAGTAAACCCCATAAAGTCACCGAGGGGAAAGCTGGAACCCGGTATTACGTACCTACTCTCCCTATTCAATGCATGGTGAGAGTTACACATCTCTGAATGGGACCCAGCCCAGTTGGCCGGCAAAGATCTGCGGCCTGGAGCCCTCTTCTGAACTCAGGCTCCTCCACCTAGAGATGCACACAACAGGGCTTGTGCTTTTCTTTTAAAACATGGCAGCTGGCACTGGTGACACCACTGCCGTCCTTCCTGCTCTAGGGTAATAACTAAGTATCAAGCATTTGCCCTGAAAGCAAGACCCCTGGGTTCAAGTCCATCCTTTGCCACCAACAGGCATCTCTCCCTTGCCCTGCAGAGTGCCCTGCCCAAAGGCTGGGCCATGCTGGGGTGCGGGGACGCTATTCCACTGGGAAAGCAAGAGAAACGCAAGCGCTGTGGATCTGTAAAGAGAGAAGGAATGTGTCTGTGAGAAGAAACACTTGTATGGGCAAGGGGTGTCCTGGGTTCTGGTCCTTAATCTCCAACCCTAATTTGGGGGTTGGGTTAGATGACTTCTTGAGGCCCCTTCCAACCCTAAATTTTCTATGATTCAATGACTGCTTCTGTTTTGACCCCATGGGCATTTAATGTAACGTACAGAAACCATACTGGGAGCAGGGGCTGGAAGGCCAGACTCGCCCCAGCCCCTTCCAGGAGCTCGGCTGCAGTGTCACGCTGTGTCTGCATCCTCTTTCTCCGGCTGGATGAATCCTGCATGGGGCTCCGGTTTAAGCAGGGAGGGAAGCAGACATGGAAACAAGGTCTAAATAAAGGAGACCAAAGGACCCTCCCGAGGTAGAGTCAGATCTTGCAAGTCCTCCTCTAAGCTAAGGCTTTCCCATGGTCCCAGCATTGATGTGAAGCAGGAGGGCTCTCTGGGAGGTGTATCCCCCTTCTCCTCCCCCTGTACCGCACCCCCAAATGCCTTGCGGCTCTAGCACCACGATGGCTCCAGATGAGCCGGGAGGATCTCCCTCCACCTTTGACAAGACTCACTTCTGGGCCCAAATCAAACACACAAGGTTACAACCCAGAGAGGGGTGTTTAAATCTCAGAGGGTTACATGGGAGGCTGGGAGCTGAGCTCTTAAGCCAGGCTGCTCTGCAACTCTGGGCCCTGATCCTGCAGTTGAATCTGCATGGGCAGGATCCCACCCCTGCATGGATCCCTATGGACTTCATTGCGACTCAGCAGCATCTGTCCACAGGATCAGGGCATCGGTAATAGCATCTGTGCCTGCGTGGTGATATTATGTTTTCCCCGGTGACTTTGTCTCGCTGAGAGCTATGAGAGCTGTTGGCTGGCTTAGCTCATCAGCACAGCATGGATTAGATTTAACAGGGTCTGGTAGATGGCATTTGTCACAAAAATATGAAAGCGCAGAGGAGTGCGCACAGATAGCAGTTTCAGGGAAGAGACACGGTTGCAGTTTTGAGCAGTAATTGGGGTTTTTGGTGCAGCGAGGGAGGCGTGGGGTCATTATCGTGCGTGCGTGTTCGCTTGTCTGGCCTTGTTAATTAAAACAAATCTCTGCCACTTCCTGTATCATTTGTTCCCAGCCTTTTGAGGATGGATCTGGTACGTGTGAAAATGCAGGGCTCATTCAAGCTAGGAGCCCTGCGGGGAAAGTGGATGGAAGTCCCTTCCCCCATATCCTCCAGCTCTAACAGTGTCCCTCATACTCCCCACCGGTCTGCCAGGGCCCCTCCAACCCACCCTGCAGCCTCCCTTGCTATTCCAGGCCCCTCCAGAGCATGATCTGCTGTATTTTTGGGGTGTGGGCAGCACTGCAGGGACCACACCAAGTGCACTGAACCCCTTTTCTTCCTGGTGACAGCGCAGTACTTGCACCTCCCGAGAGGAAAGGCGTGCGTTTCCAAGCCACTGCGCTGCCAAGTTCTCTCTTACTGCTGGATCGCATCCACCTACAATTCACAGCTGTGATGAGCAGGGCTTGGAATGGTGCAGCTGGAGCATACAGGCCAGGAGAGGCAGCCTGCTAAAAACTGGCACCAAGGCAGCCCATCCAGGAGCGAGGAGCTGCTGTGATCAGAAGGTGCAGTGTGGGCCACAGGGCCAAGGAAAGGGGCACCCAGGGCTGCCCTTTGCTTCTCTGTCCAGCAGCCCCCAGACCTCTGCACTGTCCATTTAGGCTAAGCTAGAAGCAATGACCGGCAGGGATGAATGGATGGGCCAATTTTACTAAGGGCTTTGAAACCCCGTGTAAAACTGTGTCTCCTGAGGAATAATAACGCTGTCTGCCTGAAACCACCCATCCCTTCCTGCCTTCTCCCACCAAAAAAATACCACTAGCAAAACCAACACTCATCCCACATACATGTCAGGACAAGGGGCTTTTCTGTCCGAGCGAAATGCAGCCACCTCTGGGGTAGAACCAGGCCGCTGCTGTAGCATTGCAAAGTCACTCTAGTCTACAATACAAGTCATCTGAGAAGTGAATGTGCAGAAATGTTGCAAAGTGGAACAAGGGAGGCAGGAAGCAGCTTGGCCAGGACACCTGGGTTTGCAGCAGGCTTGGTTTGGGGAGAGAAGGGGAAAACTGCAGGAGATTTTTAGTGACTGTCACTGCGCTTGGCTCTTCCAGTTTGAAAGCCATGAATGCAGACGCTGCCCTGAGCTCTGGAGGTTTGCAGTTTGGGACCAGGAGACCTCCCCATGCCCTGGCCCCTGCGGTGCGTCTGGGACTGCTGGCTGAGGAGGTGTCCTGGGAGCAGAGCTGGCAAGCCCAGTCAAGATGGCAGGATGCGCGTGTGCAAGCCGCTTTCCCGTACTGCAGGCTTTCATTCTCCCCTGACAATTGCCATTGCAAAGCTGCTCGGTTGACGTGCTTCGATAAGATTTCCTACACACAAGCCCTCCCCCACACCCTGCCAGCCTGGGTGAGCGCAGGCTGCCAGCTTCCAGACTTCTCTCCCCATCCACATCCCTAGCGCCTGGGGGGCCAGAACCCCCCCGAGCTGCGGTAGCAATTACATTGCGTCTGTGAGCCTCTGCCAGGGGGCCTTGGGGACCAGCTGGAGGGATGCCACATCCAATGCACCAAGCCAAAGCCCCCGTGCTCACCCAGGACTCCCCTTCCATACAGGAGAGGTGCTGGTGCCCTGGCACTGCAGGGAGCCAGGGCCCCTCTTCGGTCAAGTGATTCACACCCTTCCTGGGGCCCTGCAATGCCAATCCTGCCGGGGTCCTGGGGTTTGCTTAGAAGGGCACGTGATAAGCTTGGTTTGGGTGAACATGGGGCTGAACTTTCTGCCTTTCACACCAAGTGGCAGGCTTGAACCCAAATGCAAACCAAAGTCCTGAATCCTGCCCAGGGCTGGGCTAACAGCAGGGGTCTGGGGTGGGGGTAAGTCTAGGACCAAGGCTGCTGGGACTCTGAACATCTGGAGCCAGATGCTTTCTAGGGCAAGGCTGATCTCATAGTTACAGCCTGGGCTAGGACTCAGGACATTGGGGTTCAGTTTTGAGCTTTGCCACTGACCCCCTGCTTGGGCAAGTCATTTCAGGGCCTCAGCTCCCCTCTCTAAAGCGGGTGTTACGATCCATCCAGGGTGTATGCACTCAGAGGCAGGGACCATGTCTTGGATGTGTCTGCAGCACCCAGGGCCTGACAGCCTTTGGGACCCGATGAAGCGGGTAGCAGTTGCATCCTCTTTCAAGGTTTACAGACCAAAGCCCTTGGGAAGTTTCCCTGTGATGGGTCTGCACCATGGAGGTCACTGCCCAACTCCTGCTCCCTTGGTCTTAAAGCAAGTGCCACCAACAGCTCAAAGGCAATGCCCTTCTGCCATCAGTGCAGACTTCCTTTCCACGGTCCTGCCTGTTCCTCCTGCAGTGCCGAGGGAAGCTCCCTTTGCGAGCCCGGGTGCTGTGCCGTGTTGCTGCATGGCGAAACATAACCGATTCCTCTCGTCTCCCTGCAGAGCAGACCTCACCCAGGAGTCCCCAAGACGGAGAGCAAGTAGCCGACCATGTTTAACGGGGAGACAAGCTCCTCCTCGGCACGGAACGTGGTCCGCAGCTCCAGCATCAGCGGCGAGATGTACAACATCGAGAAGAGCAACGGGGGCAATGTCGACTCGGCCAGCATAACCTCCAACAAGAAGAGGCGCTCCAGCCTGGGCGCCAAGATGGTGGCCATCGTGGGGCTGTCGCAATGGAGCAAGAGCACCCTGCAGCTCAACCAGCCAGGTAAGAAGATGGGGCAAGGGGCAGAGCTGGGGCAAGGGGGGAGGTCCTTGCTTTACACGGTTGGAGTGCGTCGGAGCAGATTCAGTTAATCAGCTCTGCTGGGGCATGGCAATGACTGCGTTCCAGCAAACTCCAGTGTCATGTGTATTAGCGTCCCTGTGCTGAAAAGTGGCAGCGGGGGCACTTTAAGTAAAGCTCATTCGACAAACTTTAATTAAAGTACCCCCGCCGCCATTTTTCAGCATGGGGATGCTGATGCACGTGATGCTCCAGGTGCTTCAATTAGAACGGCTTCGAGAGCCACTTTAATTAAAGCACCCCCTCTCCCCCCCAGAGCACATGTACAAATGCCCATTGTAACCGCAGCGAGCACTGTTTGGCTCGGGAGTTCCCTTACAGGGCAGTGCGGACCCATGCTAGCGATGCATTGCCTTTCCATTTATAGCTGGCTTGTCAGGGCACTCTGCAGTCTCCAGGCAGGGTCCAACTGCTGGGGCCCATCAGTGGAACTTGGCCTGTAGGATGGGAGTTGTGTGGCTGAAGAGTTCGAGAGAAATTTAGGGCCAAATCCCAAGGTTGGCATCTCCAGGGGGCAAACCCCTGCTCTGCTCCTACACTGCAGCCAGCACCACAGCATCTGAGCACCTTTCTATTGTGCTTTGAGCAACAAGACTAATACCATATTTTCTTGCGTATAAACACACACCTGACTTTTTTCTCCCCAAAAATCAGATGCTGGAAATTGGGCTGTATATTATGAGAGGAGATTCAGTCACAGCAGTTTCTTTGGGCTGGGAGAAAGTGAAAGCAACTCTGTACTTGGTGCTGCATAGGGAGAAGAGCGAGCAAGCCAGGCGCCTACCTGCTGCTACTTACTATAAAAAAGAAAAAGCTTTTTTTCTCCCCTTCTTCATTCTGCCCTTCAAAATGAGGGTGCATATTTTATTCTGGAGAATGTTGCATGTGAGAAAATATGGTATTTTTGTCTCCAGTTTCTTCTCCTGCCCTCTCCCTCCCCCGAAAAGCTTGTACATTGGAATGGCTTGTTCTAGTTGGGTATTTTCTTTTACGTCATGTTGCTCTGTACACCTGGCCCCGAGACAGTAGCAAGGTTGTGCCTGCTCACCCCCCAGTCTCAAACCAGTTCCCCCTGCACAGAAAACCTTTACTCCAATTGCAAAAGAGCTCCGTTGCTCCAGCAGAGAGAAGTTGCTAAATTCAGTGGGAGTTTTGCCAAGACAAATAGCGAGAACATTTCTCAGGATTTAGCCCCCTTTTCATCTAGCTGTGGTTGCTTCTCACTGAAAACTTAATAGTAAATGTTAAGGAGGAGGGAGGAATATAATGCAGAGGGAAAAAAAATGTCAAAATGTTCCGGCTCAGGGAAATTTAAGTGCTTAAAATAGATTTTTTTTTTGTTTAAAGAAAACCGGAAAACCCATTTTAGTCCCAGCGTTTTCAAGTATTGCTTTTTTTTTTTTTTTAATTTTGGTTCTTCTTGGCATTTTGTGGCTCGGTAAAGAGATGTTATATAAAGAGGAATTAATTTGGAGCTTGCAAGCCTCGCACATTGGAGAGGTTTCTGAAGGGTTATAATTATCCCCGAGCCAGGCAAAGAGAATATCCAAAAAAAAATAATAAAACCCCAACAGAAAAACAAAGCTCCACCTGGAGACAGAGCCCAGGCCTCCTGAAGGGTCCGAGAGTGAAAAGAAACTGGAAAGATTGATCCAATTCACGCACCGAGACAAACAGTCTTGAGAAAGCTAATGCTGATGGCAGCTTCCACCCCCAGAACAGGCAGGGCTGGATCCATGTGTTCGGGGGGCTGATGTGCCAAGTTTGTCGGTGCATGCAAGTTGCACACAGAGGGTGCAATGCCTCTTTCGAAGAGGGCTAGCATGACGGTCACCTCCACGCCACCTGGAGACCCATGGAGGCCCAAAGGTGTTGACGCATCACATAGGTGCCGTGTAGTTCTTGCATGTGCCGCCGTACATTGGGTGAATTCCATCCCATCCTCTGCCCCCAGCCACCTACTTACATGCACATAAAGAGGCCTTCTTGAATGCAGCACTGTTGCCCCTGCAGTTTTGCAGCCAATTTATGAGGCTGCAGGACAAAAAATGCGGCCCTAAAAGAGTTTTCTGGGCCAGCAGATCTAAACCAACAGCAATGGGTCATCCCGTCTAACTCCCAGCCCTCACCTAGACACACATACACTATCCCCTCCAGCACTGTGCCCCTCTTTCCCCATCTTTTGTACGCAAGTTTCTGTATTTCATAGACATTAGGGCTGGAAGGGACTTTGCAAGAACATCGGGTCCAGCCCCCTGTGCAAGGGGCAGAAAGTCAGCTAGGGTCAAAGGATCCCAGCAAGATAAGCATCAAAATGTTTCTTTAAAGTGTCCAGAGTATTTGCTTGCACCACCTCTGGGGAGAGTCTATTCCAGGCCCTAGGGACTTGGACAGTAAAGAAGTTTTTCCTTATGTCCAGCCTAAAATGGTCTTGGAGTTTGTGACCGTTGGTCCTTGTCATCCCTTGGGGCGCTCTGGCAAACAGATGTTCTCCCAGATCCTGATGCACGCCCCTGATGTACTTATAGGATGCCACCGAGTCCCCCCTGAGCCTGCGCTTTTCCAGGCTGAAGAGTCCCGTGGCTCTCAGCCTCTCTTCATAAGTCCTGCTCTCTTGCCCTCCGATCACGAGCGTCTCTCTCAAGCTTCTCCACGTCCTTCCTGAATTTGATGCACGGCTCCGTGCGTGTCCTTTCATAGCTTCTGATGAAGTGAGCTCACACTCACAAAAGCTTATGCTATACATCACTGATTTAGTTAGTCCACACAGTGCAAATCTACCCTGCACAGTGCCAGGAAGGAAAGCCTCTCTGCGGCTGAGCTCAGCGTCAGCTCCGGCAGCAAACAGACGGCGCGTGCCTGCTTCGCTCCAGCCAGCGTAACACAGATCTGCCATTTCCATTAGACCTGCTCCTTCAAGGGGATGGTGGGTTGGTACAGAGCATCCCTGGTCCCCCGCAGGAGGATGCGATGGGCCCCCTGAAACTATTGAAGCTTTCAGCACCATGGACAAGCGTCAGCGAGAGGAGGCAGGGAGCCGCTGAGCAGGCAGCAGATGTTCCTGGAGTTCAAGGGAAGGTGCTGGGGCCCGCTCCCATGATGTACAGGGGGTGGCGAGAGGGAGGATGAATCACGAAAGCCATCACGCCTGGTCTGGCAACAGCGTTGTCCTGCACAGCTGCTGCATGCTGCTTTCACCCCCTCCCGCTTTGGTGTCTCTCCAGGCCAGGCCTCCCCCTCTCCCTCCAGTCCCCACTTTCAGCAAGGATGTCTCCTCAAAGAGCCATGCCTAAGACTCATCTAAGCCTGGGCCTGAAGCAAATAAAAACCAGCTGCTATTAAACAGAGTTGCTGCCGCAGGAAAGCAGGGCTGAAAGAAACCTCCAGGTATCACCTAGCCCAGCGGTTCCCAAACTCTGACAGATTGCACACCGCCAATTTGAAACGATACAACCTTAAGTGCCACCAGCACTTTTTTGTCACATCAAATCATTATAATAAGTCTGTTAACGCGTACCGCTCACAGGGTGTCTGCGTACCACTGGTGGTACCCGTACTACAGATTGGGAACGGCTGATCTAGACCAACCCCCTTCTCGAGACAGGATCACCCCGATCCAAACCACCCCATGCAAATCCTTGTGCAGTCTGTTCATAGAACTGCACAGAAATCAATCCCATCACACAACTACGGGGCATGTTGCTCCAAGGCACCAAGAGCAATGTAACCCACCCTGTTCTTTTTGCATTCAGATGGTTGTATAGAAAGGCCCTGGCTTGGGCTCTTAGTGCTGGGTGGGAAGTGGACGGATGAGTGCCCAAATCACTAAACCCCACTCCTACATATGGCATTAGCTTGATCTCCTAGGTCAACTAAATGGGACTGACTTCCCATCACTGGACTTCTAGATCTGGGTCAGGGCATGCTCATGGGGCATTGTAGGGGAAGTTCACCACAAGTGCCAGGTGGCCCTTTTGTCTGGGGCACACCTGCTCAGCACCTGTCCCCAGCCCTCCTTTTCTTGTTGCTAAGGTGTTGGCTTAAGCTACAGAAATTGCAAGACCTTGTGTGTGGACATCGTGTTCACGTCCCAGCGGTCTGACCAACTCGGTTCAGAATAGAAGCGGTCAAAGAGGTACTCGTGTGCCCACCCGCAGTGCAGTATCCAGACAGCTTGCAACGGTTGATATGCTCATGTTCACACCCCCCCGTGAGGAATGGAGCGACTGTTATCCCAGTTTAGCAGATGAAGAACCGAGGGCCCAGACAGACTGACATGCCCCGGGTCATGTGTGAAGGCTGTGGCAGGGCAGCAGCTTAAATCTGGATTTCCCCCCGAGTCCTAGGCTGATGTCCTCACTGGCAGGTCATCTGGGCTGCCTCACAGGGTGGAGGCCAGATCTGATCTAATGTGACCCAGTAGATAGACATGGGGACAAATAGGGCAGTGGATTAGCAGCCGGCATCTCTGGGGTCCCCCCTCTCCTCCAGCAGCTACTTCCTGCACCTGCTCCAGGGCAGTGCAGCAAGGGGAGCCAGGGGTGAGTCCAGGCCACACACACACAGCTGTGCAGGGGGAAATCACACCCACATGGGGCAACAGTGGGGGCAGAGGAAAGGAAAGGGTAACACACTGCAATGAGAGGGAGGGAATTGTGCCCAGGCAGTGCAGAAGTGGGGGTGGGGGGGGGGTGCACAGTCCAGTGAAGCAGTGGGTGTGCAGAGCAGTGTGTGCACACATGGGGAACATCTGTATGGTTTGGTGGCCCATGGCTCGCCTCACCCCTGCTGGTGTGGCCCCCAGTGGCTTCAAACTTGGACAGCCCCGAGTTAGAGTAAGGTTGTGAGATGGGCCTCCTAAGAGGTTCAAGGCCAAAAGGAGCTGGTTAAAAAGTTGGGGGGTTTTATTGGGGGAGGTGGGAAAGAGATTCAGCTCTTGCTTTATCTACAGAGATTGTCAAGATAAGCAAGTGCGGGGGGGGGGGGGAGGAGGGGCCACTCACTGTGGCTGTGAGCTAGGCTGCGATAAGCCGAGCTCCTACCAATGCATTTCACAGGAAGGCAGAAGGGAAGTGCTGACAAGCCATCTCACTTTCATGCTCAGATAGATTTGACCTTGAACTCCGGTGCCAGAGATCAGCATCCCATTAGAGATTTCCCCAGCTGGGCTCCTGCTGGTCGGCGATACATAACCCAAGCAGAACCTCTCCAGCCCATTTCACCTGCACCGTAGCGCTGTCCTGCCGTAAGACTGCCACGGTTTGAAAGAGGAGATGACACCCTCCGAGACAGAGGGAGAGTTCCCTCATCCCATTACTCACCGCTAGCTCTCACTTACTCATGCGAGTGGTCCTACTGAGCCAGCCCTCAATTTGCCAGACAAATCTGATCCATGCCAGGCATTTCCAAACACTCGCACGCACAGGGAACAGGCATCAAGCCATCAGGAGTGCCAGCTCCTGGCTGTCTCTCACCTCCAGTCCACACCTTGCCATCCATCACATTGTCTGCCTCCATCTGCCATCACACGCTGACCCTTGAGACACTTGGCACCAGCACAGATGTAATTGGGAGTAGAAGGGGAGACTTTGTTGATCAATTAGTGTCACAGCCCTGAGTAGATGTAGTGCCATTGCTGCTTTGCAGCTTCCAGCCCTCCTCTATCTCAGGGAAGATAATTATGGGTAATGAAACTTTATCCGCCTGGGCTGGAAGTGTTTCAAATCCCTGAGCAGTGCCAGGTATGCACATGGGGGAAGGAAAAAGTCACTCTTTTAAGCCTCCCATAACCTTTTACTAATTCCTGGGAGATTTAGGGAGCTCTGAAGTCCCCACCGCCCCCCCCCCGAGTTACCAAGAGCAGTTTCCTGAACCCAGCAAGCATGTACGTGCTTCACTAAGTGCAGCAGGCTGCAACCCGGGCCAGCTGGCCCATTACACAACTTGTGCCCAGCTCTGTCGGAAGTGGCAGGAAAGCTTTGCCGAGAAGGAAAGGCTTGAAACAAAATCAGCATAAGAAAATATTTTCACCTTTGCAGGGAAGCAGCTTGCTTCTTCCAGGGGCCCTCCAAGGCCTGGCAACTACCAAAATCCACCTCCAGCCCAGCCCAGCCCAGCCCAACCTGGGGCTGATTAGCAGGCTAGCAAGAACGATGCAGATTATATACTGTCCTTCTTCCCAGAGCTTGTCCTGATTGTTTGAGAGAAGAAAAGAGAGGAGCCTGGCTCTGGTTGCAAACCCCAGCCTGTGGGTTGCAACCCTTAATTTCCCTCTCTTAGCACCTGCCCCAGAGCTCCTGGACTTCTTGCCAGCTCTTAAAGCACCTGTGCAGCCCAGGATGCAAGGTCACTCGCTGATTTTAGATATCTGACTTTTAAAGAAGGCTTTTCCTTCCTGTGGGCTTCCCATGAGATCTAAGAGTGACTGATCAGCTCCTGTTTTATTCTGAAGTCAGGAGCCAAACTGTAGGCACCACCAGTTATATATCTATAAAGCAGAAAACAACCCAGTTGGCCACCTATTAGACCCAGTAAACACTAGTAAAGGTTTTCTGTAAAAACTGAAATGAAAGTTTTTGTTTCAAAATTTTGCATGGAATTTCCCCCCTCTTCCCTCCACTCCCTGCTCCCCCCTGCCCCTCCTTGTCAGTGGAAAAACTGAACTTTTCATCACTTTTTCTTTTGCATTTTTGACCAAATACCCAGAGTATTTTGAAAGAAAAGGAATTCCATGCACAGAATATTGCCACAAATAATTTCCCTTCATTTATCTACTTTTATATATGGGGGGAAATGGTGAGCTGAACAATTGCAATACACAACTGTCACAGAAAGCAGACTTGTGCTGTATGAGGGTCTGGTTTCTAATAACATCCACTGCATGGGCTGTGGTTTCTCACCAAAAAAAAAAAAAAAATTGCCAAATTAGGCAAATTACTTCATTTCCAAAAAAAAAAAAAAAAAATTGGCAAAGTCCAACCATTTCATTATGACAAATTGGAAAGAAAACATTTTGATTTTTCCTGCAGCAGCAACATGCCAGGACTAAATTGTCCTAACTCGAATAAAAAATTAAAACAGTGAGATGGAAAAAAAAAAAAAAGAAAGCAAAACAAAGTATTTCATTTTGGCTGAAACAAAATGTTTCATTTGACTTAAACAAAACCCCCTTTTTTGGCGTTTTCAGCCAGAAAACTGGATGATTTTCATGGTGACCCAGATTTTTTTTTTTTTTTTTGCTTTCAATTTTCCTTTTTGCATTCGCCAGGGAACCAAACATCCAGTTCTTCACACAAGTCCAATGGTTAGGGTGCTAGCCTGTGATTTCCAAGCCCCGTGGTCCAGGCTTCCAGTAAAACCTTACAAAAGCAAAAGTGGAAAACCCCCCAGCCTTTTCCTCCCTCCCAGGAGGCTGCGAGGATGAACTCATTAAGGATGCCGAGGTGCTCACCTCCTATGGTGATGAGGGACCCAGAAATACCAGAGCTAGATAGAGTTATCACAGCTGCTGGCACCTCGTTCCAGATAACGGAAATGAAGACCGAGTCCCAGGTGACAGGCAAGTTTGGCCCCACCTCCGAGCAGCAATAGATGAAGGCATCAAATGCTCGCTGGCAGGAGAGAGATGGGCACGAAATCCCATTGTCAAGTGATGGGCATGACGGGGGTCTCATGTTATGGCCCTGGGGACAAGGTGGAGAGCCCATGTCCCCTGAGTGCCAGTTGCTGTGCCTTGTTAGCCCTGGTTGGTGGCTTCTCTTTTCGTGCCCTGCCCAGCCCCCATGGGAGGTGGGTGTTTTTCCAGCAAGCAGGAGATGCTGGTCATATGTGGGCTGGTGGCATTTGGAGACTGGCCCACATTCGGTGTCTAGTCAAGGGAGATGAATCATGAATTACTGGGATTATCTGCCATCTCCGATCAGCTCACTGTCTCATCTGGTTTCCTGCCTCTGACACTGGGCGATGCCTCAAGCTCCTGTGGAAAACAAAACCATCTCCTTCCACCCCCAGTCCCTGAATGCACCCGGGCAGTGGTGCAATGCAGTACGTGGCGAGAGGAGAGGGCAGGTTTCTTCTTGACCTCCGCAGTAATCAGGTTAGGTCCCGAAGCATGAAACTGGTTTGGCCGTATCATCGTCTTCACCTGCATCGTGACAGCTACCAGTGGTCCCCAGTGCCCGAAGGAGTGTGGTCCGCAGCAGGTCAGTGGGGTTTGGCCGGGACCGCTCAGGCCAGCCTGGGATGTAGGAAGGCCCCTCCTCACCTGTGTGGTAGCCTAGGCTGGGAAAGAGGCTGCCAAG
>NW_005842488.1:554434-579973 GCF_000455745.1 Alligator sinensis | reverse complement strand
AGTCTGCAAAGAGGGGTCCACACAGGATCTCTGAACTGGCAAAATATACCGAATGCAAAATGAAGGGGTGCTTCCCCGGGGTGAGTTGATCCAGAGTGTCTCTTATATGGATCCACTCTGTCTCATCATCCAAGGGTTTCGTTCAGGGGTAAACTGCTCCAGTTAACTTCAGTGCTTTGCACGATAGAGGTTATATCACAGGTAGAGAGGAGAGACGAAACAGTTGCTGTGGATCAGCAGATCTGCAGTCATTCACCCCTCACTTTTAACTGGGAAAATTTGGCTGTCTGCACCCCGAGAGAACAACAGGGTCTGTGCAAATGTCCTGCAGCTTCGGGAGAGACTCCCCTTTTACAACCACTGAAGTCCTCTCTAACACAAAAGATATTACTGACTCCTGGTGGGACGATGGGCAAACCATAGCCCCACCTGGGGCTTTGTTTTTCCATCTGGAAAATGGGACTAGTGACACAAGCCACTCACTCTCAGGGGTCAGGAGCTTGGTTCAGCCCTGTTTACAGAGGGTGGAAGATGTGCAGAATGAATGTTTTGGGGGCTGGATGGGCCTCCAGGGACAGCAGGGAGTTGGGTGGGGAGATGGCACAGAGCAGGTTGGCTCCCGTCTCCTGCCTTCCAGCCACTGGAGCCTACGTCTCTCCCGTAGGGTCTGAGCGCCTGGGGCCAAGAAGAGAATCGGGCCCCTTCTTTTCTCAGGGTTACATGCCAGCACCTTCACTATGTCCCTGAAGTGTCAAGGATGAACTTGACCCATCCTGGACTCCAGTGCAAGCAAACCCTTGCTACACCCTGTGGAAATCAGGACCCCCGATGCTTCTTTCCCTTGCCCCCGAAAGACCCATTTCAGTCTCTGGGGTGCGCTCTGCTCCCCCTCGCTTTGGGGTAAATGGGAAACGACCCCGCTGAAGCCCAGGGCAGGGCTGGTCCATGCAAGCGAGCCAGGCTGGAAGTAGCAGGAGTCATTTGCTCTGGCACGAGATGCTCCCCCGGCCAGCGCCTGCTCTCTGTCACGGCACAGCTGGGCACGTGATGAACCGCGGACCAGGTCCACGGGCAGCCGAGGGATGCCAGAGCAAATTAGCGTTAGCGAGGGCAAGAAACCAGATTGGGGGGGCGGGGAGGAAGGGATGGGGAGGGGTTGGCATGGCAACCTGTGACCGAAGCGGGAAGGTGATGGGGGAGGCGAGTGCGAAACACGGATGGGGATGATCTGGGACCAGGCGAGTGGAGGGGAGCAGTCTCGTGTGGCTCTGCCTGCTTTCTCTGCTTATTATCCCCGCCCGGCTGCGCGGCTTTTCCATTTGCTTGGTCTCGCTCCCGTTTCCTTCCCTTGCTCCATCTCCCCGTCTCCTCCTTCCTCCTGCTGGCTCAGGCTGCAGCACCTGAAACAAAGCCAGGCCGCGTGGCCCTTCTCCTGTGGGCTGCAAGGGCTCCTGCCCCTCAAGGCCAAGGAGGAGGCTGCAGCAGAGCCAAAGGGGATGGTAACCAGGGCTTGTATTGGAGGGCAGGGGCATTTCCAAGCCAGCGGCTGCAGCATTTGGGACGGTGGCCAATGGCTTCTGCTCCTGTCAGCACATGGGAGAAGGAACGGTTCTTTCCCTGGCCCTGGATCACTCCTCGGTTGCCATCTTTGGGATGTCTAGCCCACCCCACTGCCAAAATCCACGGCTCTCAAGTGGCAGATCAAGGGTGTCCTGCACTCCTGGAGCACTGGGTTTTGCTCCCGCACTGAGGCATGACACCACCTCTGTCCCAGCCATGGGTGCCCCAGTCATCTCTCACCTGTCCCCCCTGCGGCCTGGTCCCTCCTCCACCTCCTTGCTCCTGAGCCAAGCCTCAGTCTCCCTGCCTCAGTCTGCAGGGGCCCTGCACTGAAAAGTGAAGCCTCTGGCTCTGAGTTCAACTCGGACCGGGAAGTTCGAAGGAAATCCATCAAAGAGAAAGAAGCTCCCTGGAGATGCCAGGGGCCAAATTCCCCCGTTGACACCAATGGACACCAGTAGGACATGGGGCCTGGAGCTGAGATCCAGAGCCTGGGTGGGCTTGGATGCCCTCTGACTTCCCTCTTTCTAGCAAACAGTGACTGGGAGATTCCCCTGCAGTCTCAAAGGGGACATCCTGGAGGATATCCTGCCCATCCAGTCCTACTGCACTAAGGCCAAAGTCTGCAGGAGCAGTTTCATTTGGCCACTTGAGCAGCCTTGCTGTTGGCAGAAGCATGGGTTTCCTCCTTTACCAGCTAGGGGTACCACTTCCAGCTCACAGGCCTATTTGACCTTGCTCCCAGCACACATGCGACGGGACAGCTCAGCCAGCTGGACACTGCTCCCTGGGTGGAAGGGTGGCTGGGGTCAAACTCTTTCCACTCATCTCCCTTCCTCTGCCTAATGCTGATGTTAGCTCTTGATGCATCCCTGTCTGACAAGAGGGTATAAAAAGTGGGGAAACCGAGGCACACAGGTGAACGGGCCAAGGTCAGCGGAAGGGATATAAGATTCCTGCTCATTTGCTATGCCCAAGAGATAGCGCTTCATTTTACCTCCCGCCAAGGCTATGATCCCCCTCCACCACTGTCCCTGAGCTGCAGGAAGGCCAAGTATCCCAGGCTGGGCCGGAGGGGAAGAGGAGGCAGCTGTCTGGGGTGAGGAGCAGTCACAGCCACAGCCAACAGCATACAGCGCTAAACAACTTTTGGTTGCCCAATGATCCCACCTCCTTACTCATAAACCCGTGCCGCCAGGGGGAAGGCTCTGAGGCCATGCAGCGTGCATGCTCAAGGCAATGCCAGCTGCACCCCATACCCACACAGAGGGTGCCAGGGAAGCAGAAGGCGTGCTGCTACAAGACATCTTGCTGGTTGCATTCAAGCCATCCATGGGGTGGGGACTAGTAATGCACAAGCCATGACAACAGATAGAGGCGTCTTACATTTCCGCATGCGTGTGCATGTTCTTCCTAGCATCCCGTATCTCTGGCAAACAATGTGAATCAAGGGAGCAGTTGCAAAAGCAACAGCGAATGCAAGCCAGGCTGGGCTAAGGGCTTCACCCAGCCCCAGGGGGAAGAACCAGCTCCTTTCTCCCAGGGAAGAACTGGGGCATAAAGGCAGGCCCCGGCCCTGCCAAAACATTACTTCCAGCCCACGTCTGTGTGACACTGGAGCTGGTGAGCCACCCACGTCAGCTGAATGGATGGTGCTGAGCAGAGCAAGCAAGCACCCTGATGGGCTTTTGGAGCTGAGTAATGATCTGTGTGACCCCAGTAATGATCTGTTTGACCCCAACCCTTTCCTCAGTTGCTCCCCCTCTTCCGCACTCATCCAGCTGATCTGATGCCTTCCTTCTCTTGTCCACCCCGGCGGGTGGGAGGTCTCCGTGGCATCTCCTTGATCCCGTTAGCAGGGAGGGGACCATGGGGGTGGCTGCAGGGGTCCCGCCGCGTTGCAGACAGCATCGCCATGGCAACCCTGATGGGGAAGATGCTGCACAGAGTCCGAGTCAAATTGAAAGGAGGGTGGAGGAGGGGGGATTAAGGAAGAACAAACTCTGTGCGAGGCAACCCCCTTCCCACACCTTTGGCTGGCCTGCCAGGCAGGCCTTCAGGGCAGAAAAGAAATCCCTGGCTCTTTCTTGCAGTGGCAGTGGTGCTACTCATGAATAACATCAGGCATCCAGGTTGTAGCCGTATGGGTCTAGAGGCAAAAGGGAATCCAACTCGTGGAAGAGGTGATGTATTTTATTGAACCAACTAGATATTTGCACACATGAATCATATCATTTCAAAACCAGGCTCCTAGCCAGGGAACAAGCAGCTTATAGTCCTGCTGGGGAATCCAACCAGAGCGTGCTCCCCGCTTGCAAAATCACCCTGATAACTGGCCAGCTCAGGCGGCATCTGATCTTTTGCTTGCCCTTTATCTTGGCAACCATGAAAAATTGACTGGGGCTTTGCTTGTTGAGCAAAAGAAGTTGCCGGCCCCGAGGCAGTAGGAGTTTGCAAGCTGCGTCCCAGCACCTGTGTCCAGGTCGGTTTTTCTAGGAGCTGCATCAAGGGTCTCCCCGTGTTTTGCTTCCTTTGCTCTTCTGCTGGTTAAACCATTAGGCTGGGGCTCGGGACACCTGGGTTCAGTGCCTGGCTTCATCTCACTGACTCTGTGGGATCCTGAGCAAGTCACAGCCCCCCAGCACCTCTGTTTCACAGCAGCACAGTGGCAGGGCTAGCACTCTCTTGCAAGGGGGGAAGTGTGGTGCAGTGCTCCGACATTAGGATACCGTGGCTTTGCAATCACTCAGGCTGCACCGGGCAGCCAAACCTGTTTCCGTGGGATTTCCAGCAGCCGGATGTGGGGCTTGATGCCTCACCAAGTCCGGGGCTTTGCCCATGATGCGTACGGGGCTGATCTCAAAGGGGGAACCCGGATTTCAGGCAGGGTTTCACTGCTCCTGCAGCAGCTCCTAGTGTTTGGTGCAGATTCAGCTCAGTGTTCACCAATCCCCAACGTTTCTGAGTTCAGCTCAGCACCTGAGCTGGATTCTGGCCCTTTGGAGGCTCCCAGCAAAACGCCAGGTGTGTGGGAGGAAGCATCCAGGCCATCCCAGCAGAGAGAGAGGACCACTAGGCTGCATCTCCGCAGAGAGGGAGTCCAGCCCCCGCAGTTGGCAGTGCCATAAAAGTGGAGGCTCCTAGCCACGCTCTGCGTTGGGTGCATTTAAATATAGCCTAGTTTATTTTGGGATCTCGATCGGCTCGGCAGGTGGCCTGCTCGCATGAAAACCTCCGCCGCATGCTTCGCAGCTCGCTGTGGCTGGGCACCGGGCGGGGGTGGACTGGTTACCGGTGGGCTGAGTTTAGGATGTCTCTGTTCAGTGCAGACCCCGTAGAAGGGGGGGGGGCTCTTCCTTGCAGCTTGTGTGCTTACTGTCAGGACTCTGTTCCTATAAGTGATGGAGAGCGGATGGATGAGGGTGGTGTCCTATCTACTGCAGGTATAACAGGTGGGCACCTGCTGCGGGGGCTTCCTGTGCATGGGTCTCATTTGCTATTGCCAGACAAGGATGTGACTCCTGGAGGCTGGGGTCAGAGGGGCAGGAGGTTTCCTGGAGCTCGAGGCGAGGGGGTATCTTGAGCAGCAGGGTCCTGCCAAGGGGGAGCACAGCAAGGCTCATGCTGGGGACATGCCAGCGATGCCCTTCCCGGCTGAGAGGGGAGCGGGCACATGAAAGGGGCCTGAAGGGCTTTTATGCAAAGGTTGCATGGCTCCCTGGTGAATAATGGATCAAAGGCCCAGGGGCAGCCCGCTGCCAACACGGCCCTGGGGCCCTGCTGCGATGCTCTCTCTGCTTGGAGCCCTTTGATTCTCTCCTCTGCCTCCCAGCACCCCCGGGGCAGCTGTGCAGGGCAGACCACCACAGCCAGCTCTTTCTCCACTCCCTGCTGCGGCAGTGGAAAGGGCAGTAGCAAAGGCCACGTCCCTCAGGAGATCTGAAGCCTTTCGGCTGGAGCATGGCACCAGTGAGAGGGCAGGGGCTGGACTTGCCCATCGCGACACCGGCAGGGAGCAGGCAGAGGGGCTGGAGGGGGTTTTCAGGCTCCTAAGTCCTAGAATCAGGCCCAAGGGGGTGCAGCGGATGGGGGTGGCTGTCGGCTCCACCCAGCCCAGCAGCCTGCCTCCTCCGGGACCTCTACCCTGCGCGCTCAGGGAAGGATGCTCCCACCCGCACCTGGGAACATGGCAGTGCCGCCGTGCGGGAGGTGCTCTCAAGGTCCTGGTGTCCAGCAGGCTCCAGGACAGCGGTGCGGACTTGCCTGGCCCCGACAGACTTAGCTCAGGGGAGAGCTTGGCTCAGGGGAAACAACTCTGAGCCAAGCTGCCCGCTTTGCCACGGCAGCAGGGTTTGCCTCCCTCCTGATTACACCCTTTCCCCCACACCAGTGCCCATCCCTGCTTCCTGCCACGCTCAGGCAGGGGGTGCTGCCTCTGCCGTGGTCCCTAAGTGCGACGCAGCGGAGCTGGGAGAGGTGTCTAGCATCTGTCATGTGCAGCTGATTCATCCTTTCCTTCCCTGGGGAAATGGCACGTGGGTTGTTTTTTTTAGGCGGCTGTGTTATTTCTGTATTCAGCAGAGCCAAAGCGGAGGGTATTGGGGGTGGCAAGGATGGTATCGGGGGTGGCTTCTGCTTTCTCAGCAGGGCTGTTCCAGGTTGGGAACAGCTCAGGAATGCCAGGCTTCCTGCATATGTGAGCTTCACCCTGGCAGTGCCATGGGGTCAGAGGAGCGGAGTTGGATTACAGGAACCCCACGAGGGCCTGGTCAGCAACGTGGGCTCGTGCCCGCAAAAGCCAGGCATCTCCTTGCATTGGAGGCCACACT
This sequence comes from Alligator sinensis, assembly GCF_000455745.1. NCBI lineage: Eukaryota > Metazoa > Chordata > Crocodylia > Alligatoridae > Alligator > Alligator sinensis. The sequence goes on along the minus strand of NW_005842488.1, from coordinate 573,584 downwards.
CAGCAGGGATCCTCATAGCCTCCCTGTCCAGGGGGCTTGGCCATGTGCTGTCACCCCCAGAGGATGCAGAGAGGGGCCGGGTGAAGATACTGGGCTCCCATCCCTTGGAGGGGGGCAGAGGGGCATCTCTCAGCCCATGTCGCCCACGTTCCCCTTGCAGATGGCGGTCCCAAGAAGCTGCGCAGCAACATCCGGAGGAGCACAGAGACTGGCATCGCGGTGGAGATGAGGAGCAGGGTGACGCGGCAGGGCAGCCGGGAGTCCACCGATGGCAGCACCAACAGCAACAGCTCCGACGGCACGTAAGGCCCGGGCTCGGGGCTGGGGGTGGGCATCCAGGTGCAGGAGCAAGGACACGCAGATGGTCCCGGGTGGGCTCAAAGGCCACAGCTCTCTCCAGGGCACATGCCTTGGGCTGCGGCAGCTGGTCTGATGTAGGCAGCAAGGAGGTCTCTGTGATGAGGAGGATGCCTAGGGCGGTAGTCTCCTGGGCTTCACCTGGCCTCATTAGCAAGCCCTGAGCGATGGGGTTCGCTTTGAGCCATTCTCCAAGGAAACAGGAAGGACGGGTGCCCTTGGGCTCAGCCCAGCAGGACCACAGGGTTATGAACAATTCAGAGCAGCCCCCAGAAGGCAGAGCCCAGTAACTGGATTTATTTTTGGGTCTGGACAGTGGATGGGCGAGCTCCACGACTCGCAGCTCAGCCACTGACGCACCGTAGAGAGGTGCTTCTCTTCTCCCGTGCCTCAGTTTCCCCTTCTGCATCAATGGGCCCCTGCTTTGAGACCCTTGGGCAGGACATGCTTCCCCATACAAAAGCCTGGGGGCCAAAACCCCATGCCTGCAGGGGCACGTCTCACCCCAAACGTCCTGTTGTTCTCCCTTCACCCCAATTTCAGGTTCATTTTCCCCACCACCCGCCTGGGAGCCGAAAGCCAGTTCAGCGACTTCTTAGATGGGCTGGGGCCGGCGCAGATCGTGGGCCGTCAGACGCTGGCGACACCTCCGATGGGTGAGTCCCCGTGGCACGAGAGGGTGGGGGCACCCCCTGGCCCAGGGAGGAAGGAGCGGTGTTTCTCTGTGCCCAGCCTGTATCTTGCACTCCTCGGTGTAGTTGCCTTGTAGCTGCAACCGAGGGTCCCGGGCAGCTCTTTGGGGGATGCCTTTGGCTCACAACTGCCTGCAGACGCAGGGGACCGGACTCAGCAGCTCAGGCAGCCCCTTCTAGCCCCGTGCTCCTAAAACGATGCTCTTGCTTTGAGTGAAGCAGGCCCCCTTTTCCCCCGATGACGTCCTGTCCAAGGGTTTCTGCCCTCTCTGCAGTGAAATTCTGCCACTTCTGGAGTGGAGCAGAGAAAACCAGCATCGGAGAGATCATCCGAACAGGGGATGGGTGGTCTGGAGACCTGCTCGGCGGCTGGAGGAATAGCCAGGCCTTCAATAGCAGAGCGGTCTTGCCTCCGCGCCCCTCCCCGCAGCAGGAGGCAGGACCCAGCTCATCTTGGGAGCTGTTGTGTGTTTAATGCCATTTTTGAATAGATGTTTCTCTAGCAGTTTTGAGACCAGAGAAGGAAAGGAGCCACTTTACCTTAGGGCACAAGGGAAACCCCCGAGCTATTCACCCTCCATCCCTGACACTCCCTGCCGTAGCCACAGTCATCTTTGTCAGCACCCTCCCAGTTCTCGTGGGGTGCCCTGCCTCGAGTCCCACCTGCCTCTTAAAAGCAAACTTTGCTCCAAGCTTTCCAAGTTTTATAAACCCCAGGACAACATGCTGCCGTCACCTGCTCCCTCCCCCTAGGCTTCAGGAGATGGTGGCAGAAGGTGTCCATCCAGTGATGGGACCTACCTGCTATGCACTCCTGAGGCTCACAGGTGTAGGTGTTGCGTTGGCCAAAGCAAGCAGTAGAAGGCATCAGTATTGCAACCTTGGAAGCGTTTTCTCTCCCTTTATAGCCCTTCTGGTTCATGTCTCTCTTTTCCCCTCCGTGGCCTTCCCTGCTGCAGGTCATGTCATTTTTGCTGGATGCTTGGTCCCTGCGCAAGGGCGCCGGGGAAGGACTTTGTCTTTGCTTCCTCTTGCTCCTGCAAACCAAACTCTCTCCCTGCTGAGCCGCTCTCTGTTGCAGCTGCAGCGGGAGAACGCATGGGCCTCTGCTGCCCTCTGCCAGCCAAGGAAAGCAACGGGCACAAAATCCAAAAAATCAAGGATTTTTGTGGGTGATCCCTTCTTGCACCAGCTGCATGGTTGGGATAGACTCGAGAGAAGCTTTTGGGTCTCACCGTACCCTTCCTCGGATCTCTGCCCAAAGATAGAAATGACCCGCACAAAGACTCTGAGTTTTAGAAAGAGTTAGTTGTGTTGGTGCAAAGTCATGGTAGGGCAGGGCGGCACCTTGAATTTCTTTAGTGCTTTAAGGTGCCAACTTGCCCTGCCTTCTATCAGAGGTTTAGACGAGGGCAGGAGATGTAAGACCAGAGGGAGGATTTGGCCTTGGTAGGTGCAAGTCAGGGGTGGTGGAAGGAGTCTGTCTGATGCCAAAGAGCCTTCAGGGATCTTGAAGCCTGGATGGAGACATGGACCCTCTCTAGGATTCTCTAGCAGCCCCCCCCGAAAACGAGCTGCAGCTGAGGCAGGACAAGTTTCCACCCCAGACTTGTAGCAAACTAATTGTTGGGGACTCATCCAGAGTTGGACCCACAACACACTGCAGTTAGAAAGAGGCCGACGACCCCTGCGGTCTCCCTCACCCCCGACTCCAGCACCGTGTCCTCAGCTCTTAGGTGCCTGCAAATGCTTTCCAGTTCTTGCTGAATTGTCTTCCTAGCACACCCATCCCCAACAGGCGGCAATCTCCCAAGCGGTTGTTTCAGGTTGGGGGGGGAAGGTGTGTTTTGCAATGGACGGAGAGACGTGGATGTGCATGGACAGACACAAGACCCTGGATGTTTCAGACATCCTGTGTTAGCATGCTCAGCTTGGCCCCTGGATGGCTGCCCAGCAGGTGTTGCCCTCCTCTGAATGCTCTCCCACTTTGCCCTGCTCTGGTAAGGTGCCTAGGCTCTCTGAGACATGCTCCCATCCCAACTTTCTCCAGAAAGGGGTCCGACAGCTCTTCAGTTATTTCTAAGCTGTTCAAGATGGAAGCCCATCTTCCAGCAGCTCCATGCTCCAGCCAAGCTCCAGCACCCGAGCTGCTCCAAGACCCTGGGCATGAAGGACTTGGCTCTGCAGCACACCCGAGGCTTTAGAGCAGCTGCAGGATGGTGGAGGAAGCCCCAGACCAGCAGACAAAGAGGGCATGGCTATTGAACCCAAGGGCAATGATGGGTTGTTTGCTGGAGCATGTTTGGACACATGGGCATACAGTGAAGATCCATGGCTTCAGCTGAGTGTGATGCATCCTTCACACATGATGGCACTTGATAAGGCTGTTGAGTCTCATGTCTCTCCTGTCTGCTCTAGGTGATGTCCACATTGGGATGACCGACAGGAATGGGCAGCTGGAGGTGGAAGTGATACAGGCCAGGGGTCTCATGCCGAAGATGGGCTCCAAGTCCATCCCTGGTAGGTGTCTATGTCTCAGTCCTAGCACAACAGCTCTACAACAAAGTAGGGCATGACCTTACCTCTGACCAGCCAGGGGACCTACCTTCAAATGCCCCATTCCCAAATCACCCACTCTTCCCACTATAGTGCAGGGCATGTGCTGCAGTGTGCCTCAGTTTCCCCACTGCAAAAGAGGGCCAAAACCAACGGTTGCCATCGATGATGGCGAGAGCTTGTTGTCCATCTCTCTCTTCATTGTTTTCTATTTTTGCCGATGCAGCGACCTATGTTAAAGTCTATCTGTTGGAGAACGGAGCCTGCTTGGCCAAAAAGAAGACCAAGACAGCCAAGAAGACCTGTGACCCATTGTATCAGCAGGCCCTGCTCTTTGACGAGGGCCCTCAGGGCAAAGTGCTGCAGGTGAAGTAGCGTTACGGCAAGGGGAGGTGGGACATCATCGAGGCGGGCCTCACTGCAGAACCTGGGACTCCTTCACAGGGACGAGGCAGAACAGTGTCTGGCAGTTTGGGACTCCTGGGGTCCATCCGCAGCTCTGCCCCTCCATGAACTTAGACAAGTTACTTCCCCTCGCCCCAGTCCCACTGGCTCAACATGAGTCTGAATGGCGGCTTTGCCTTGGAGTGGCATTGCTATGCCAAAAGGGGCATTGACCCCGGGATGGGAGGACTTTTGACCATTCCCTCCATTTTAGATATATGCACAAGGCCATGAACCTTGAAACCCATTCCTTTTGTCTTGGGACCACCCTTCCCCGCCAACAAAAAATGGCAACAGGCACATTTATGGAAGGGCTTGCCTACCTTCCCGCAGGTAAGAACGGTTGGGTGGGAGGAACAAGGGCAAGAAAATCCCCAGATCTATCCAGCTTTCCTCCTCTGGTATGCAGCCCTGCCTAGGCGCAGAGCAACACAGGGCCGGAGGGGCACTGGAAAGGTCATGTCTAGTCCATCCTTCTGCGTAAGGACCATCCCAGTCTAAACCACCCCAGACAACTGGTTGTTCAGCATGCCCTTGCAAACACCGCATGGTGGTGACACCACACTTTCCCCAGCCGATCTGTTCCAGAGCTCAGCCACCATCGTGGGTAGGCAGCTCTTCTTCAATAACTGACCCGAACTCTCCCCTGCTGCAATCTGAGCCCCTTACAATTGATCTCGGCCCTCTTTGCAACCAACTTTTTTTGCAATGGATGTCGCCTACCGAATACCCGTTCCCTCCTCTCCTCCGCAGGCTGAATGACCCCAGGTCTCCCAGGCTTTCCTTATAAGCGCGGGACCCGGTCAACCCAGCTAACCCCTGTTCTTCCCTTCAGGTCATCGTGTGGGGAGACTATGGCCGCATGGACCACAAGTGCTTCATGGGGATGGCGCAGATCGTCTTGGAGGAGCTAGACCTGTCCAACATGGTCACAGGCTGGTACAAACTCTTCCCCACCTCCTCGCTGGCAGACTCCAGTATCGGCCCGCTCACCCGCCGCCTCTCCCAGTCCTCTCTAGAAAGCTCCACGAGTCCTTCCTGTCCGTAGGGGTGGGGATCGGGGCTGTTGGGAGAGGCTGGGGTGGGGACGGGGACGAAAGCAACTCAACCTACCAAAACATTTCTGTGGAACAGCTGTAAATATTCTGTCTTTTTTTCCCCCCTTCCCCCAAAAAACACGCTCTCTTGCCGCGTTCCTCACTGACCTCGCCATCCCGACGTGCAGGGAGGGGGAACGTGGAGCAAGGGGACAGGGACGGGAAGGGAAAAAAAGGAGAATCAAGAGAAAAAAACAAAACAAAAACCAACAGAAACCCTGTGATGCAGAGCAAGTCCTGTGACTACCAGCCCCAAGACTGTTACGGCAACTCATCGAGTCGTTTTTGAACGGGAGTCCGACGTCGCAACGGATTTCCCACCCAGAAACCTGGCGCAAGCCTCTCTGATCCGGTTCACTCCACCTGACTGCAAGTAGCATGCTAACTTGGTTTTGTTTTCCCTCAATTTAAAATTTTTCCTTTGAGGAAAAAGGTAGCTTTTTTGGGGAAAAAGACAAAAAAAAAGATCTAACTCAGCACTACTCATTTATTTTAAAGGAATGTAGCATCTTATGATCTTATGTAGCCTGCCACGTGCTAATTTAACCCACTTGTCCACTCTGCAATATCTCCAAGGGACACTCTACGTACCCCGCAGGAAACATCCATCATTGCTTCCTGTTTTCTTAGTTTCCTGGCACGGATCGCGAAACATTGTGCAAGCAATTCTGTTGAACGCTTCTTTTTTTGGTAGCATGTAGCCTACGATAAGCAACTGCCAAAAGAGGAGAGGGAAGAACAAGGTGCATTTAACCTACATCCGTGATGGTTCTCGCTTGCGTGTCACCTTTTAAAACGAGCGGCCAGGCTCTCCCCTTCCCCTCTCGAAGTGTCGACGTTGTGATGCCTCGCACAGCAATTGAAACAGGGAGAAGGTGATGGAAAAGGGAAAATTGCAGCCACGGAGGAACTGAGCTCCTTATCAATCTCTTGCTTGTGCGTCGACAGCTGCACGAGGGCCAGCTTGAAGTCTGAACATTTCCACTCTCAGTTGCTCGAATGGCAAGTAGCAAGCAGGGGGCTTACCAGAAAGAAGGGCAGAATGCACCTTTTTCCAACCCTCGACTCATCGGTACACGACGGGGCAAGATCTCAGTAGCATCCCTTGCTGTTCTGGAATTAGGATGACGGATAGGTTACAAAGAAAAAAGAACAAACTAAAATCTAAATGCTTTCAATTTATTACAACGATGAGTTGTTTTACTTCCTTTTTATTTTTTTAAGCAGCACTCTGGTTCCCGAAGTGGACCAGTTCTTGTAGCAAAACTGAGAATTACGGAAGCTTTTTATGAAGGTGCCTAATGAAATTTGCTGAAAATACTCAGGGGAGACACCACTACAAACTGCAGTTTCTTCATTAAAAAAAAAAAAAAAAAATACTTATAAAAGGACTGTCCTGAAGGATCAGTTTCCAAAAACCAGAGACGGATCAGTCATCAGACTGGAAGGGGGACAAGAGATAGCTCCGACCTTCAGGCTTTGAGACAAATCCGCTAAGATGAAAGTTGGGGTTACTCGCTCATTTATTTTTAGGCAAGAAGAGCAGTTTGCAATGCACAGAGCACAAGACACAACCTACGGTTCCTCTTGCATTATTAGCCAAGATGAAGTAACCAGAACCTGTTGCCACAGAGAAACACCAATGAACCTAAAAGGAAAGAAGTCCACTATGAAACCGTCCTCTCTACAAAATGGAAATGGCTAGCTGGCAACTTCCTGCTGCCCGGCGGTTGTCTCGTGTACCGCCACCCCCCCCCACGATTTCTCCAATGCTGCGCCAAGGGATTTCAGCCGCTCTGCTGGACTTTGGATTTCAACTTTACCATACCAAATGGAGCTGTGAGCAGGGGGCTAGCCACGGCCAGAAATGACTTTGAATGCTCCCCGGTCCCCATCTCCTGAGGTATCCCAGCTTGTCTGCTATGCTGGATGGGGTGACGGCACAAGCAGTATGCGCCGATCCTCGAGTTCACACCTAAAGGCCACTTGCTGGACCGCAGCATGGTTAACCTCAAGCAGAGCCTTTGAGGGAGCCTATTCTGTGCCCAAGTCATTGGAACTAGAAGAATGTGAAGACATAAATTTGAAGCTTTTTCCAGGGCATGAAGCTGTTACTCAAGGTCCACATGGGCTGGCTGGACTCGTTTCTTTTTTTTGTTGCTCCGGAGCGCTGGATTTTTGCACACACGCGAAGGAAGGTGTCTGAAGAGGGAAACTTAAGGGAATTACCTACTTCCTTCAGGCTAACATCATTTGAGTGATAGAAAACGCCTGCCTTTTTTTTGCTAGAGCAATGACTAGGTCTGATTTCAGCGGAGAAAAAGCTGACATGAAAGTTTAGAGGCAGTTTTGGTTGCTGGCTTAGACTGGCTAGAGCAGATCTCGCTGGCTCTCCCTAGCTCCCGTGAGCATCAACAGCCTTACAAAGAGCCCCATCCTCTTCATCACCAATGTAAGGGATGCGACACCTCCAACTCCACGGGACATTTCCCCCCCCCCCGGTACAGCACTTTGCTTGAGCTGAAGTGGTCAAGCCTTCTTCCTCCACTTCTTCCAGGACAGCTGTAGCCCACCAAGAACGAGGAGACAACAGCGTACAAAGGAACGCCTCTGGTCTCCAAAGAGGTCTGCTAAGCAGCAGCTGGAAACGCCCATTCACATTGACAGCAGAAAATCCAGCACCGAGACAACAAAAACGCTTTGCTCCGAGGGACGTGCCTGGGACCTCCAGGGACAATTCCGAGCGCTGTGGCTTTATTATTTTCTAATGAATAAAGACTGTGCTTTGGAGGGAAAGCAATTCGCTCTGATCAGAACAAATACCACTCCAGTTTCCTTTCCAGTACAGACCGAGTCTATACAGCCAGAAAGCAAAGCACGGGGACGATTCCTTCTGCTGACCAAGACGTCCTGGCAAGACAAAACCACCCGGCCAAGGACTTTAGATGACCGACACCATCCTCTAGACAGACTGAAACCCCTTCAAACCTTTCGATGCTTCACTCTCAGCACCGCATGTTGGGCCCGTCAGATCTGCATTCACCTTCAGGGGCTTCTGGACAGAGGCTCCCGGGATTTTTTGAGGGGGGCGGAGGTTGCAAAAACACAAAAAGAAAGAAAGACTGAAGTGTATCGTGTTTGCATTGTGACGTCAGCAACTTTTATTTCCTCTGCCATGACACCAAGGGTCAGACACGTTCCTCACTCAGACAAAAGGCTCGACCCAGCTTTTCTGCACGTGATAAAACAGAAAACACAACCTAACGGACAGGAAGGTTTTGTCCGAGGGGCTCGAGGGACCGGTCTGCTGCAAAGGGCGTTTCTTATGCGTTATGTGATTGGCAAAGGACAGATGATCTGACTGAACATTACTTACCGCTAGGTATTTCTCTCCACCCCACAATCATTTCTTCCATCAAGACAGGATACCGACCCCTTTCCCAGGGGATTGCTTGTGTCAGCAGCATAACTAGGGGGGCAGGTGGACTTAAGAGGGGCACCAAGATTGGCAACCCCCAGAGAGCCTGTACTGTGGCTGGCCAGGGTACAAGGAGATCAGGCCACAGCAGCAACAATCAGGGCTAGGGTGTTTTGAGCCCCTAAGGCAGGTAAGACTGACTCCACATCTGTCTAGGTTGCAAAACTCACCAGTGGCTCTGGCTTGTCTTAAGCTGAACCTGTCTGCAGTCTCTTTTTGCTTCTGTAGCCAGCCCCCAGGAAGCCAGCAAGACATGCACAGCACGGCGTTATGGAATAATGCGGATTTCGTGGGCAGAAGCAACACAGCTGAGGTCAGCGGAGCGGCGCTGGCATAAGAGACGTCAGGATCTCACCCCGGGCACCCTATGATAGTTATAAAGACGAACTGCCTAAACGACTTCCCCTTAAGTCCCAGCATTAATACCCCCCACCCCAAATAATTACAAGCAAAAGCCCGTTGCAACCATGTACTATAAAGAGCAACCCTGTGTGGCTCTGATGCAAACTCGGCATCGGCTCTAGGCTTGCCGGAAGCTAGCAATAGGCCTGACTGGCCACAATTAGGTCTGGAGTGAAACTTTGCCTACAGTCTAGGAGCCGACTTGGGTAGCTCGATTAGAAATTGGCTAGCTGGAAGCGCTCACACGAACAGCGGGGACTGCTCCAAGGTTGCGAGCAACCGTAAAGCCAGGGCCTGTTGGGGAAGCTTTGTGTTTTGCTGTACAAGTTTAACAGACCCTTAATGAAAGGAAGGGCAGGATTACACGAACCATTAGCAAGAAAGAGAACGTGACTTGAATCCACGACTGGTACTGTTTAATGCCATTCCTTTTAGGCGATGCTGTGAAGATGCTTTAAAGCAGATCAGTGTTTAAGGCCCTATTGCTAGTATATGGAGCCGTCTAGCAGCTACTTGCTGTCCGGCATCCCCAATGCATTCAGCAAGAGCAAAGGGTGGGCCCTCACCAGACAACATATTACAATGCTGTCAGCTTTGCTAAGGCACGAATGAATGTGGTGGGAGCTGAGACTCGGTCTTGCAAAACAATCCAAGGAGGCATCGAGCCATCCCGGTTTTTGCCAACAGATTTCAGAATCCACGAAGCTGGACCAGGAAATACCACGCGCAACTGAGATTATAACAAGTACTCCACCCCCAACCACATCCCCAGCTCTGCTATCAGTGCTGAACATGGCACTCACAACAGCTCGTCTGTATACGAAACGCATCGGTTTTTCGGAGACGAGACGGAAACTATTAGCCAAAGGAATTGGGTCAGGATTGCTTTCGCTGATAGGAGATCTGATCTGCTCAGCTTCTTGAAAGACTGTTTCCAGCCTTGCATGCACACGTGAGAAGGTATTTCCAATGCCTTGAAACAGTCTCGATTGTGTCGGTGACTGCTGGAATACATAGCATCAGCTTATCATCTAAGGGCCTTTATGGCGGAAGACCATCTGTAGAAACTGCACTGGTCTGTTTTTGATTCAGGCAAATAATCCCCTTTCCAATGATCTCCAGTTGATTCAAACACAAATCCAAAGCAGCTGCCCACGCAGGTGGCTTGTGAAACACATCCAGGCGCTCCTTTTGATGCATTCCCATACTGAAAAATGCCAGTCTTTTACATGCTTTTAGCCACCGTGCTTCTTAGCGGTTGAATCCCAAGCACGGCCGCTATCGTTTCCATCACCCACGGCAGAAATACGTTGCCACGTTTCTCTAGTTCCTGCGAGCGCTTAGCGTCTAGAGACATACATGCCGAAAAAAAAAATCACTCCTCTCCTTCCAGGAACGGTTAGCAACTTGTGACACGGCGCGGTAGGGGATGCTGCCAGTTGTGCCGGTCCTAAAAGGCTCTCAATGAGGCTGTTTCAGATTGAGGTCTTCTTCTGTCTTGTGCTAGTGGGGGATGCAAAGACATGCTAGGACCCAAGGAGCTGGCTGGAGGTTCAAGTACTGAAGACTGTTGTATGCTACACTTGTGGCAGCCTGCAGGGAAGCTTCCTAGTACCAGGAAAATACCTGCTTTGAACCTAACCTGGACATGCACGCGGCTGCTAGCAACCAGAGTGGAGGGGAGCGGGGGGAATATCAATATTGGCATCCTGTATAGGACAAAGCAGAAATCCTATTACTCAAACAACGTCCAGAGGAGAGCCATCTGCTCGGCCAGTCACATTAAGTGGCGACGGTACATTGTGGAATAAACAGACTCTGGAGATGGGACCTGAGAACGGAAAGCAAGTTCAGTAAAGGGGCCGACCATTCGTCTCACTGTTTATATGGGCAACCATCATACCATTTACCAAACCAATCCTCTCCACCCCAGTCATGTGTCTAGTGCGTTTCCCTGGACGTTGGACCCAGGACAACACTATCGCCACTGAGATGCACCGAGCAGCGCAAGTACTCGGCCCTTCCGGCACTCGCATCATTAGTATACCTCACATTTTTATAACTAGTTCAGCGTGCTGTACTGTTTCGTTTTTTATTTTAGATGTCCGTGATGAAGGGCAGGTGTGTTGGGGCATCTGCTCCAAAGCCTGTGCTTCTGGGTCTGCTCCTGCTTTGTCACACTGGGTAACGACTGCCAAGCTAAAGGGTAAGGGATACAAGAAGTGCCGAGGCTCTCTTGAGCGTGGGATAATTCAGCTTGACAACACACCATCACCGCCAAAATTGGCCTCGAGGTTTCCATTCTTCCACCTCTTCTCTAAAAGGTCTAGCACCTTTTCTCTTACCCTTATTTTGGCACACGGGGATGTTAGACCTTTCCCTCATCCAGCAAAGTTTCTTCCTTTTTTTATTTTTAAGGGCCAGCAATGAAGTCAACATGGCTCAGATGTGAGATCTGAGGGCTTTTAAGCAGCTATACTAAAGGGGGAGCTTGGGGACCCTGCTCCCTCCCTACAGTATTTGCATTGAGTGCAGGTGGAAGGAAGCAGAGGGGTTTTACTTCAATTTGAAAAGGGAGTCACAGATGACCCGTCTGTTCCTCAAGGGACAATTGTCCACGTACTGGATACGGACAAGACGTCCCAGCACTTGCTAGAAAGGAGGATTGTGTCCTAACATTTATAGCAAGGATCTTGAAGCAATGTTTTGATGCTGGAAATGGCATCTTTTTTTTTATTTTTCTCTGGAGGTAGCTGCACTACCCTCTTCTGTAACCAACCGGCCAGGTATTCTGGCACCGAATGCCTCTCGAACGTTAGCACTTTGAAGTTGGTGGCCTTGTTTTCTTAAAAGGGCTTGATCTTTTCATGCAGTTAAAAAGCTAAATAAAATCTCCCCCCATCATGCCGTCCTACTCCCCACCTCAAAACAGCGTAATACTAACAAGTACGCGGGCCGCTCTAGCAGTGCCCGACACCCAAGAATCTGTCATTATTTTCAGGAGCTTATAGCTCAGCTATACAAACTTACTTAAGGCAGAAAAAGGGTAAAGAAGAAACCAAGGATGGGATTTTCTCAAAGCATCTACCTGTAAATAACCAAGAGCACAAGTGTCAGCAAAAGGCAAGACTCTTGCTTCCCGTGAACTGCAGGGTTTTTGAGAAGTCCTACCCTCACTCTGTGCTTAAGTAAGGGTAGATCATCCTTTTCAACCTTGGCCAGACTCCTAATTTAAAAGGGAAACGAGATGATTTAAGGAGCTATTAGCACACCTGAGCAGGAAGGACATCTTTGGGTCCAATGTTCAGCAAGTGTTTGGGCAGTTCCTGAAGATCTGCTGGAAGCCTAATGCTCCCAGCCAGGCATGAATGACCAAAAGCGGCTCAGTTCCTAGAGCTAAGTTTCCTTTTGGGAAGCCAAAAGCAAGACAGGTATTTTTAAGCTAACTGGATCGCTACAGCCTTCAAGCTCTGTTTGAATTGAAGGTGATCCTGTTGCAACATATCGTATGGACCTTGCTCCAAACTAATTAAGCTAGCCAAAACCCAGTACCTTCCCTCAATTCAGAACAGTAGTAAAGAGGGACATTGGACCCCAAGCAACAGAAATGCCTCAAATTCCTGTGAGTACAAAATTTAAATAGTAGAGATGTTTTAGTTCTACCCAACTCAGTGGCAAAAACCAGAGGTGCTTACTGTCTTTAGCAAGCTTTATAAACTTTTCCATTTGAAAGTCAAAAGGAGAGCAGTTAACATCTGTAACAGCACCTGGGCACTTCAGGGTTGGGATGAGTATTTATGCCGCAGGGAAGAAAGCAGCTTAGCTAGTACAGATCAGGTCTGGCTGCTTTTATCGATGGAGCTCTTATGTCCCTCGTTTTCAGTTTTGAAATAAGCTTCTTGGCTTAGTGACAGATTCAGAAACAAACTACTTGACATTAGATAAGGGAAAAAAAAATCATCACAGAAGGGGTGAATTATTCTCATTCCCATTCCATGGTTGGAGACACGGGGATGGGCTTGTGATGGGTACTCGAGAAAGGTAGTAGATTTCAAAAGCAAATGGCAATTTTCTACCTGTGCTATGTAATGTTTTATATATGTGCGTGGTCTTTCCTAATGTAAAACTCCTTGTATATTTGTGGTTTATATGCAGCAAGACTTGATGACTTGGGAGGGTGCACGCTATTTTGTAAGATATTCTTAGCCAATTTTCCAAGGAGAAACTAAACAAAAAACAAAGAGCGAGATGTTCACATTCTTCATTGGCTTCTACCTGCATGTACAGTATTCGGGCAGCAAGTAAAGATGATTAAAAGCCAGTTTGAAAACTGCTTGCTTCTCCTGTGTTTGGATTGCAGAATATTTTGTATGCAAGACATTCCACCTCTGACCCTGCACATCAAGGGAAGGGCTTTGCATGATTGAGAAGGCAGGGGCTTGGGGGTGGACGGGGAAGAAAGGAGCAGAGTGCACCGCCAGAGGAATGGCCAAGGTCATAGGCATGCATCAAGTTGATTAGAGCATGGGAAGACTGCGATGCAGTCATCGGTTAACCTGAGCTACAAGGACTGAAACTGTTGTTAGGCAGTTACACGGAAAAAGCTATTCTTACCAAGGTACATGCCTTCATCACCCAGTGCTTGGTAGGGACGCAGGATTTAGCAGAAGGTAACCATTTAAAATAGTTTTCCAATAAGAGCCAAAGGGGCACCCTCCTTAATGAGGTAGTACTGTGAGAGCAGGATTTGACTTATATTAGATCACTCCTCTCTTGTCCACTATGCCAGCTTTGTTATAGCAGTAGATGCTTTCAAACTCAACACACTGGCAGTGGAAAAAACAAAAATAAAGTTCTCCATAGTAAGAGTCAGGACAATGCCCGTCCCCAATCCTGCAGTACCTGTCCTCTGCAGAAGTTTAGGAGGGTACTTTTCCAGAGCCTATATATACACCAGTTAGATGTTTAGTGCCCTATTAACAAATGGAGTAGAGAGTTTGAGTTTTACATGCTGGACTATCCATTCTGCCACTGCATTATCATAAAAACTGTTTGAATTCAGTTCTGGATCAAAACACCGATCAGGGGAACGGAGCTAGAGCTTTGTAACTTGCTGCAGTTTGAGCAGGTCCACTGTGTTGACCAGGTTTCCAAGTCCTGCTTGATTTGCTATTCAAAAAAAAAAATCCCCCAAAATAAATCAGAACACTCTTATAGTTAGAATAATTATTCTCTCAACTAAAAGGGCAAACCCTGTGTGAATTAACTGACAGCTCTGGTTAACATATGTTACACAGCTAGACAAAGATATAGCACAGGGCCTTCAGATAAATTTCCGGACTAGATTACAGTGTACAATCTGGTTATATCCCCACCGAGGAATAAAAAGGAGATTGAACTAATCAACTACGAATCCAAACCGTGCGCCTAGACGATTAACTCGCCGTCTCACCTGCATCTCAGACCTGGAATGAAATAGGTGGAAAGCAAAACAAGGTTATGAAGTCAGCTGATGTTTCACTGCAATATTTTATTAAGGAATTTACATATACACAGGATAAAGTAAACCGAGAGCGTCTCACTTTTTTTTTTTATTTCACACTGATGAAGTCTTTCAAGCGAATGTTTTCTAGGGATGTGGATGGGATGGAAAGAAAAGAAAGAGTCTGACGCACCCACTTTTCTATACTTAGAGACCAGAAGGTCAAGAGATAGCCAGGAACTGGGATTACATAGGAACAAAACGAAACAAACAAAAAAAAAAAAGCGATATGAAAAAAAGTATAAATTAGGATGTCAGAATCACTTTTTAAAGTGTAAGAAAAAGCTTTACGACAAGCTCTTGGCCCTCGATAAATTAAATTCTCTTGGTTAGTTCATTAAAAGTTTGCTTGCTCATTTTAAATACATCAACACCACATTAGACAGGGGGGAAAAAAAAAAAAAGCCACTCTGAAGAAGTGCAAGTTTCACATTCCCAACGGTTTGTGCCCCGCGCCGTGGGAGATCCCGCTAGCTCACAGCAGGGGCCTTCGAAATGACTTTGGTTCCAATGACGGTTGACCAGCCAAGCCCAGCAAGGCCTCAGCTCCAGACAACTCCACAGCAAAGAAGAAAAGAAAAAAAAACACAGGTGGCAAGACTCTCTTGCCCCTCAGGGTTTGGGTTGTATTAAAATCCCGTTCCTCAGCACCAAATAAAGGCTTTCCCTCATTAGCCACCCGCCCCCTGCCCCACCTAGTACCACTGCTTAAGTGATTTCTAAAAAGGCCTGTAAGTGCAGACAGTACTAAATACTTAATCCACTATTTCAGTCACAATTTCTCCAGGACGTCCTTTTCTCTGAATGCAGAGACGATCCCAGAAGCATTAGTGAAGCCGTGTGCCTGTGCTCAAGGGGGAAGAGATGGCTCCTCCGAGCGTGCATTGACTGTGCAGAGTGCAGGGGAGCTGCAAGTGGTGTTCTGGCCACTGTTGTTTCGCTGTAGCATTGACAGCAAACAAGGCAGAGATGGGTCTCAGTTATGGAAAGAGAGGCTCAGGCTGAGCAGAGCATCAGAAAGGGAAAAAAAACCCCCAAAACCCTGAATGTCTCATGGAGCAGTTAAAAAAAAAAAAACAAGAACGAAGGCAGAGAAGTGGTCAGAACGCAGGGGGGGTTATTTCCACATCTGAGTGCTGAGGGTTTGATTGCTTCCCTGGGCACTTCCTCCGCCCATTGACTGTCCATATCCCATCATGCCATTAGCGCCATAAAAGTTCATCCCAGCCATCTGCTGGGTCATCTGAGGAGGAGGAGAGGAGACAAATCAAGGCCAGGTCAGTCAGGGAAGCCATTCCAATACCAACCAGACACAAGTTCAGGCTTCCTGCCTAGAACAGTACTTTGGTACGTGCTTGGACTTCAAGCATGTGCTTAATGCCGCTGACTAGCGGTACAGCAGAACCTGGGTTTTTCACAGGTCAGGTTCCTAGCTTCCCTCCCACCCTCGCAGAAATAAGGGTTTGCAAAATGGCTCAGGGCGGGGGCAGGGGGTCACACACAGCTGCAGCTAACAGCTGCACAGGACTGTGGAGACATGCTTGGTTGTGGGCAGTGACAGCAAAGGGCGCCGCTTCTCTCATCAGCTGCACGGATGCGACTGCTAAGAGCTGCAGTGGAACAGCCGAGCAAACTGCATCAGTGGGGCACAACCTGCTATGCAATAAAAGTACTAGAGTACATGTTCACATCAAGTAGATGCCAAAGTGCTTTACCAGGCATGTGCCTTCCAGAGGCAAGTGGGGAAAGCAGTGCAACCCAAGGACAATGAAGGAATCTAGCCCCCATCTGCAGGAAAATTAGCTGCGAGCGCTCGATTTAATGGAGTTTTTGCTACAAAGCGAGGCTAAAATCAAGGCAGTACAATCTCATTTCCTAGGTGTCCAGGGAGGCTAGACTGAGTTACTTTCAATCCAATTACACAGGCTCAGTGAACTGCTACACCCAGACCAAGTCCCAGTCTAATTATACCAATACGGGAGTGTCACCCCTTTCTGAGCCTATTCCAAGTGACAGATGCAATGCAGCAACAGACTTTAAACAGGGGAAGAATCAGCCACGTACGTTGCTTCTGCAGGTGTTCATTTTACAATCTCTGGCAAACTGATAAGCCTGGAAATAGGCATCAGCTAAGAGCATCAGCATGGGCTAGTTGAGCTGGCTTATCTACAGCAGCGACCCAGTCTGCTCAAGTAACGTCCCCTGCTATTTTGGCCTTGCTTACCAGGCTGTTTGGGTAACCCCCCCACATAAATAGGTTAGGCTGATCTAGTCCATCCCTGCCACAGAGGTACAGATTGTATGTCATCTCCCCCATTACGGCAGTTAGGCCACAATCAAATCACTACACGTTCTCATCCATAACTGGGCTCCACGAAAGTAAGTCCCATGTAGATAAACTTTCCTAGAGATTAGAAAAACATGCATATTTCTATTCCAATGTTGCCTGTACATTTGCTCCAGGCAGCAAAAGAGCTGTTACCTGCTGAAAAAGCCAACCGTTTCACATCCTACCAGAGAAATCTGAGCAGAAACGGCCTGGTCCAGTCACTAGACTAAGTGCCAGGACACCCACGTTTATTCCAGGCTGTCAGCATCTTACTCACACTCCAGAGAAGCTGCCCATCTCCAAGCAGGAACATCCTCTTTCCATGCCACTGGCAGAATTAGATTATGTGCAATATGCTTAGAAAGACCCTTTGGTGACAGAAATGTTTAAGCCCCCAGATCATGAGATGATGACAACCCTCTCACCTGAGCTAGGTTCCACTGCAGCTGCTGTGCTGGTTGCACGCCATACACTGGCTGCGGTACTGCTGCCATGCCCGCTACGTACCCAGCTTGCTGCGTGGCCATCATGCCGTTGGGAACACCGATGACGGCTGCCTGCATGCTACCTACATATCCAGCTGGTATGGCCATAGGAGTCACCATCCCTGCAGCGCCAGGCTGTGGCATCATTCCTACGGGCGGTGCCATCATGCCTCCCATCATGTTGCTGGGTGGAGTGACGCCTGGAAAACCACTGTACGCGGCTGCAGGGTACGTCACCTGAGCAGGGGCCATGAACATTGCACCTGCAAAGAGGACAGGGATGTGAGTGGCAAGGAAGAACCTGACGCTGTCCACCACGTGCCCTCCCACTTGATGGTACTCCCGTTTTCTTGTGCTTTGTCTCAGTAGTAGGGAGCAGAAGGCCAAAAACTCACCCAGCATTGTATCAGGCCCCTTTAGAAGGCCCATCCCATGAGCAGCACATTTGATACTTGAGTCAAGGAGGTGCCCACATCCATTGTAAAAGGGACCACAAGAATCCAAGGTGTGACACTACACACATTTCAGAGCAGTTTGTTCGGTTACGGTGCATTGCTCGAAACACCCCAGCCGGCACAACCTTTCCTCTCCTTCCTCCCCTTAGGATGTACAGTACCTTGAGCGGGCATCTGAGGTGCCTGGGAACCATAGAGAGAAAGGATAGAGTCCTTGGAGAGCTGTTTCTTTCCTATCTCCTCCACTTTGCTCCCTGGCTCAGGAAACAAATTCAAGTTTTCAGGAACAGACCCAGCACTTCCCGCTGATGGCATGGAACCAACGACCTGGGGGTGAAAAGGAGAGTGCAGTAGGTTGATCCCAACATACAGCCCTGCTAGGAATCTAGCTGTGTTTGAGGACCGTCACATCCCACCCCCTCCTCCACCCCCTTACCTTTCTGGAGTCAGAGACAGAGTTTGATCCCACAGAGGCAAAGAGGTCAAGATCCTTTTCTAAACTGCTAGGCCTGCCATTTGGAACAGTGCTGGTCACAGGAGCATCTGGGAAAGAGAAGGGTACAGGGGGAAGGCATCAGAGACCACTAATACCCCTAGCTATTGATTTGGCTGGGCACAAAACCAGTGTGCAGCCATTAGGGATTGAGGCTCTCAGCTCAGCTGCTTGAGCTGCCAGTTATTTTAGGCAATGCTCACTGTTTTGAGAGCCAACTCCACCTTCCCCCGTCAGCCTTGAGAGCTGCCCGAGCCGGTGGAAGCAAGTACAGTGCACACATACTATGGCACAGGCACCGGGTGAGGGAAGTCACGGAGAGGTTTTGCTGCAGTGCTCAAGCTGCACTAGTTGTTGAAGCAAAACCCTCCAACGTGCTTCAGGAATGGTAGTTCCATCACTCATCTGCAGAGGGACTAGGACGCACAAGCGTCTTTCCCTGACAGCGTTTCACAACTCAGCCGCCGAACTGTGTAATAATCACGGAAGCATTGACTCGCAGCATCGCGGTGTGTCAGCCCAAGTGCCTACTGTGGCAGAAGAGCACTTCATGCTAAAGCAGTCCAAAAAGGTGAGCTGGAAACGCTTTGAACTATGAACTAGCTTAAGATAGTGCAAACATTAAGGGTGGAAGTGCTCTGTTCAGGATCAGAGACCTAGGACCCCAGTGGCGGTTATATGCCTCAACATAGAAAGTTACTTGTTCACTGAATATTTTAACATTTTTAGGTTTTCCAGGCCACTTAGATTTTTTTAATAATAATAAAACAACCTAGAAGTCAGCTTAACATCTGCAATAGGGGTGAGCAATTATTTGGCC
>NW_005842488.1:526351-554252 GCF_000455745.1 Alligator sinensis | reverse complement strand
CCCCCCCAGCCACTGCCCACCCAGTGTGGGTGGCTGAGTGGGTGGAAAGTAGCTGGGAACCTCCTGCCCTAGCACGTGGCGCTCCAGCTCCCAGGTGACTTCCACCCACTCGACCGCCTGCGCTGGGCAGCCGAGTGGGTGTAAGGAAGCTGGGAGCTTCAGCCCTAGCACACAGGGCTCCAGCTCCTGGAAGGCAGCCAGGAGCTTCAGCTGGGTAGCTCCTACCCCAGAGCTGGAGATGGAGCCCCGCACGCTGGGGCAGGAGCTGCTCTGCTGAAGCTCCAGGCTGCTTCCCATCTACACAGCCACCCACACCAGGTGGGTGGAGTGGCTGGGAGGCAGCCAGAAGCTGGAGCCAGAGCCCTACGCGCTGGGGCGGAAGCTGCCCACTCTGCCTGGAGTGGCGCAGCAGGAGCTGCTGCGGGAGGCGAGGAGAGCTAAGCAGCACCTGTGTGGCTGAAGCTGCACCAGAAGTAGCCTTGCTGGAAGTTGTGTGCCCTGGCCCAGACCAGGACTGGCAGATATGGGCTGGAGCACAGTGTGGGCTTCCCTGTGTGGGGCTCAGCCCCATGCGGAGCGCCATGGGCTGGATCCAACCAACTGGTGGGCACCCCCTGCAAGCCAGATCCAATCAGCTGGCAAGCTGCAATTTTGTTCACTCCTTATCTACAAATGATCTCAGGAGAGGATCCCAAATGCCCAAGAGAGAGACAATAAGGACTCAGTACAGCCTGCCACTTGGCATGGAGTCTTTTGCCTTCACCCCACACTGATAAAATGAGAACTAGCATCTGCCAGACTATGATTGAGCAGCCAGACTGCATTATGTAGATTTAATAAAAGTCTCTAAGATTCATTATGATAACGCAGGGCTCGGCCTAACTATGATGGGCAAGAGCTCTCAGAGAATACACTAGCCTACAGTAGCAGTCATCTCCCTAGAGGCATGCACCTCAGCAGGCCTGCAAATATGACCCCAGGCATGTGTATCAAAACACTTATGAGAGATCACCATTAAGAGTGACCTTCCCTGCATCATTAGTGTCAGACCCTCCAGTTAGATCATCTCTGGCTTTGCATTAGAAAAACCTTCAAACAAGTGTGCACCACAAGCCGTCACCCTTGCTTCTGGAGGCACATGTTTGTCCTACTTATCTCAAAAGGATTGTTAAAAGAGAAGTTAGAGGGCATTTGAGACGCTGGAGGGGCAGCCTCCAGGCCACAGAGTATTATACTGAGAATCTCTCTAAAAGATTCAGCACTTTCCAAGGGGGCTATAAAATGCTCTTTAAGGGTTCCCTTACCAAGTCCCAACAAGTCCACTACAGGTTCAGTTGATTTCGGGGGACTTTTCCTGGCTTGTTGCGTTTCTTCTTTCTTTTGAGGCTTAAATCAAAACAAGACAAGACAGTCAGACATCAAAAGCCTTTCACTGATTCAAAACTTGCTTTTACTCGGTTAAAGTAATGGAGACCAAATTCAGAAAAGCCTTGTTTAACACTGTATTGATTCAATTCAAACTGAGCGGGCTCTCAAACCCTGGTCAGCCAACCTCTATAAGGACCGAAGCCACAAGCCCAAAACCGGATACCCAAAGAGGAATGTCAGGGGCGTGACTTTAACCACTGCCAACTCAACAGACTTTCCTAGGATTGCTGGATCAGCCCCATATAGCTTATATAGAACTAGCCATGTAAAGGGAACGTCACACATTTGCGCCTTCCGCTATGAAGCATGGCAGAGGCTGAATTTCAAGGTATTCATGCTCTCACATGAGGCACCTTTAAGTGACCCTCAGCAAGGTAGTAGATCAGTCCCATTATAGAAGAAGGGATCAGACTGCAAAGGCTTCCAGGTCTCAGAGCACAACCTTGCTCTTCCTCTCTTGCAGCTGATCCAGTCAAGCTTCACATCACAAGAAACTCCACTTACAGCCCTGCATGTTTTACAAGCATCATCCAGCTTCATTTGAAAAGCCAGCCCTCAGCTGTAGTTCTGTAACTAGGTATTCGGGCACTTAATCAGCTGCAGATGATTTGACAGATGTATCAGGTCAGTTAGAAGTAAAAATAGATGCAAGTTCATTTTTTCCGCAGAGACAGCTCTCCCTCAGCTGGACTGGTCCACAATCCCCTTTGTGGGATTAAAACCCAGTTTAGGTTTTATCATCAACATAAGCTGTGGCTGGTGTATCCTGAACACAGTCCAGGATTCAAGCAGTTGCTTAGATTGGCGTGGCGTGGCGGGGCAGAAAGAAAAGGTCTTTATTCCTGAAGAAATAGTGCAGACATGGCTATACCCAATTAGTCTGTTCATGCCTTCTCTTTAATTGAAGGGAAATGGAAACTATCACTCTTGAAGATAAGAGATGTACTGTGCTGGGCAAGCCATTTGGAAATTAAGTCTAACAAAAAACGACGTTTCTTGTTGCCCACTTATAATTTACCTTCACAGGGCTTCAACTGTAGGGATAAGCCCTGCTGCTAGATTGGAAAGGGAAGAGGAGCCAGTTAACAATCCAGGTTCAGGAGACAGGGATGGTAGAAGACATTCAGAATTTCCAAAATTTGGGGGGAAAAAAAAAAAGTTTCTCCTTTCCTTAACCACTAGATCCTGACCACTGTTGTAGATGAGAAACAGGACCACAAATCATCAAGCCAGTGATTTAGTTGAGGCATCAATTTCTCCTTGATCAGAGCCCAGGAAAGTCTCGATCTGTATTGTATTACCCCTACCCTGCTTAAAGAAACCCGCCTTTCCAAATCAGTCCTTCACAACAGACTCACGACAATGTTTGTTTTTACCATTTTCACTTTCTCAAAGATTATGGGCTCCAGTTTCTTCTCTGATGCTGGCTCGCCACTCCTCTTCCATTTGTCATCCTTTTCTTTCTGTATCAAGGCAGACAGAAGGGGAAGTTGCAGTTGACAGCATTGGGAAAAAAGTTGAAATAAAAAAAATAGAAGTTCTAGTTTTCCACGCAGTTTTCACGCCACTTTTTCATGCTGACAGATAAGAACATCTCGTTTGCCTTGTAAACATCATTTCCCCATTTGCAAACAAACAGGTTTCCCTAGTGCCTTGCATGAGAGATTACAATCAGTTTTCAGCACGTTCACACAATAGTTTTACACCCATAATAAAAACAGGCAACAAATAAATGACCTAGATACACTCTCCCTTTGGAAAAGGGTGTATGATCCCACTACAACACTTCTAAGAAATCCATATTTTCAGCAGTGTCACTATTAAGTAAAACGTTAAAACTGTTAAGCAAATAAATACTAGTCCTGTATGGCTGCCAACTGATAGAGTTATCAGCTCAGAATCGAACAAGAAAAGATGCATCTTCAAAGCTTCTTTTATGCAAGCGAAGGTATTTAGACACTAACCCTGAAAATGCCGATATCGATACTTCGGTCCATGTATTTCTTCTTTTCATATTTATCCCGAATGAAGCCCTCCACAGCTCTGCAAGAGGCTTGTTAAGGAGGAATCGTTCAAGAGTGGAAGCTGTACGAGTACGCAAAGTCAAACAGCCCTAGAAAAGCACCTTGCAACCACAAAACAATGCTATTTCAAGAAAGCTATTTCAGCAGTAGCTCTTATTCATTCCTTTAAGGCAACATCAACATTAAGACAGGCTCCTGTAGTAAGTGGCTGGGATTCCTAGAGCTGGTTTAAGATTAAAACAAGTGAACCATTTTTTTTGCTTTATTTTATAGGCAGCCGCAGCCCGGTAAGCTAGTCTGATGAACGTCACACACAATACAAAGAGGAGGTAGGTCAGGCTAGAAAGCAAGGTCATACCATTCGTTAAGCAGGATGATACAGTAACTATTATCGAATTATATTACCTAAGTATTTGTCTTACTATCATTTAGTAGCATACTTCTGCCAAGGCAACGTTTAACGTCATTACACAAGACAGCAGTCATTTCAACGCAAGGCACCCAAGCTTCCTTTTACATTACTAGCTTGTCATTGGACAGCCATCCTTTTTCTCATTAGCTTAATCATCACTAGACTCCTGCTGTACCCTTCTGTAATTAAAAAAGTATTTAGCCTTATTTTTAAGACGGCACACATCACACTTTCAGCTCCCACTAGCTTCTGTAGGGTCCGTTTGACAGTCGGCCTTTCAATTTACTACAGAACCGACAATGTGTTTCATGCCAGGACTTACAGTTGTAGCCATTTGGCTTTACCTAGTTCTCACACTCCATGGCTTAGGAGTGATCCTTTTGAGAGCTCTCTCATGGAGAGCTGTAACGTAACAAATCTGAAGCACTGAACAGAGGGCGCCCGGCTGGGAAGCCTCTCTCATGGCTGACACACACGCACACGAAGATTAGGGCAGCAGCCCTCTTTGCTGCTAAGCCTTCTACACAAGATTAAAAGTCTCTATTATCCTCCAGTAGCAAGGTACAAAAAAAAGGATGCTGATCTGTCTGAGGTCGCCTGAAGTTCTCTGGCAGGTAGGCTTCATACAGACGGTTTGCCTTTCCGTTCCCCATCTCCTGCATGCACTGCAATTCAAAAGAGAGAGTTCAAGCCATTTGTTTTAAGACACAAGAGTTTGAGCCACATTCATTTCTTAGGTTAGAGGCAGCACACACAGGTTTCAAAAACTTGCCTGCACTCTTGTGTCTAGCTTAATATTCCCCTGGGATGCCAGCAATTGCTTAAGTTGAGGGAGGAGAAAGAGGAAACTGAGGCATGGGTTTATGATCAGCTAGAGGACCCCCATGTGTTTGAAGCTTTTTTTTTGGCACAAGAGGAGCATAGGGGGGCATTTCTATGCTTACCAAAATTTCAGACTAGTATTTAGAGGGAAAGTGCTACTGAATCATCCCATACATCTGACCACAGTGATTTTATTCTTACGCTATTCTTTTTACTCAAGAGATTCAACATTTTTCTTGGCAGCCTATCTAACTCAAACCCCAGTGAATTATTGCCCTTAGTTAGGGTCTGCCCTGCAGTTTTCCTTCTCTCACTTCCATCCCACTTGCTCTATAGTTCTGTTTCAGGGCACGAGTACCCACCCCTCCCTCGGCAGATGTCTGCATACATGGGTTTCTCCGCTTCAGGTTCTCATTTTCCACGGTTTGTACAGAGATCTTCATCTCTGCAGCTCAACAGCCTTGCCAAGTTTCAAAATAATCCTCAAGAAACTAATTAGGGAAGAAGCTGAAACGTCTGAGAACGATCTGATGTCAGAGCATGTATATAGAAGCATGTACCAGAGGGAGAAATCTGGCCAAATGCAAGTAAGTGCACCTGTTATTCCTCTGTAGACCCAGGATATTACAGGCCAGTGGGTTTAACATCTGTTCCTGGTGTACTGGTAGAAACAATAATTAAAGGAATAAAATAAAAATAAAAAGAATAAAGTTGTTTAGTACTTGGGTGAACAAGATTTGCTGGGGAGAGAAGTCAGCATGGCTTTTTTAAGGAAGGTCATGCCTCACCAACCTATTCAATTTTCCAAATGCAAAGAAGTAACCAATGGGGTCCACAGGGTCTGCATTGGGCCTAATGCAATTTAGCTTACTCATAAGTGACCTGGGAACAGGGGAGGAAAGAGAGAGAGAGCCAAGTGTGCCAAAGTTATGTTAAGGGGGGGACGGTGGTAAGGACCATGGCAGACTGAGAACCTACAAAAGGATCTTGTGGAAAAAAAAGAGCAAATGGCCAAAGTGGCAGATGAAATTCCAATGTTGCTAAGTAAAAGCAGTGCACATGGGAAAAAGCTACCCAAAATATCCGTACGCAATGATGGGTTCTACATAAACTTGTACCACACAGGAAGCATCTTGGAGTCATTGAGGATGGTTCATTAAAAATATCAGCTCAGTGGCAAATATATGTTAGGAATTAAGAAGGAAATTGGAAATAAAACAAGTCCCTTTATAAAACTATGGTGTGTCCACACCTCAAACACTGTGTGCAGTTCTGGTCCCCAGACCTCAAAAAAAGGTGAAAGAAGAACTAGAAAGTCTACAAAAGAGAAAAAAAACTAGTCAAGGATGATCAGGAGCATGGAGGGTCTTCCATCCAAGGATAGACTAAATAGGCTAGGACTTTTCAAGCCTAGAAGACAGACACTTGAACAGGAACACGATAGAGGATATGAAAATATTAAAGTGATGCAGAGAAAGTAAATAGGGATTTTAATGCCTCCTACTTCTAGTATTTTGAGACTGCAAAATGAAACTGTTAGGTAGTTAGTTTAAAACTAACAAGAGGAAGGTTATTTTCAAACAGTGTTAATTAACTGTGGGGGGGAAGGGAGGGGGAATTCATTGCCACAAGATGTTGCAGGGGCTGTCTGACTTGGTTCAAAAAAAGGGAAGAAGTGAGCAGATGCTTGGACGAGACAGTCTGAACATAGTCGCTAGAGGGGAAGGCTCTGAATTGGAGTTTCCTAAAAAAAACCCCACAACTCTAAATGCTGGGAGCTTCCACTATCCTGTTCCAGGTTCTGGACACGGCCTGTTCAGCCTTCCTCTTGGCATCTACCTTCTGCTGCTCCATGGGATGGGATACTAGGCTAGAGGCACCTGTAGTCTGATCCAATAAATGACAGTTCCTTTGGCTTACTGACCCCCGTTTCGCCAGCACAGCAGTTGTGGTTGCATCCCACCCCAGCTCCATTTTTACCTGTATCTGTTCTTGTGTCCATTGGTCGAGATTCACAGACTTGACCCTGGAAATGTGAACTCCTAGGTTGCGATGGATCCCAGCGCAGCGGATACAAATGAACACTCCGATATTCCAGGATGCCCATCGTGGCCCTATAAAAGAGACAAAGATGGTACCATAGACTCTGACAACGCTCAGCCTGCAACTACCCTGAGCCAACTCTTATGGGAGAAACTTGGGATTGACCATTTTGTATTTCCAACTCAAATGGAGGTTGGGATTACAAACACCGGCAGGTTTTGTAAAAAAAGAGATCGAACTCTTAAGAGTAGGCAACAAGGGTTGTGTTCATTCCCACCTCCAGTTTGGGCTATTGGCATATAAAGGCAGAAGCCAAACACACGTGAAAGGGTAGCAACCCCATGGCACTGAAATGGGTGCCTTTTACCTTCCCCTCTCCCCACCCCCTGAATGATACAGGGGCAATCAGTGTGCAGTCAGCACATCTTACCCGGCCAGACCTGTATTGCAATCAAGTTTCAAAGCCTTGATTTAGGGCAGAGGGAGATAGAGTCACTGCTATGGGCAGCGTGCTCTGAAGAACTGGATTTCCATATCAAACTAGGCCAAACGCTGCTGCTTGAGGATGTGCAGCATCTAGTGTTTGATCCACCCGACCCCAAGACAAAGCACGATGTCTGCACCTCACTCTTGAGAAGAGCCATGAAGTTGGCTATACGCAAGATGACCGTGCTGCAAAAGATTACAGAGAAAGGAGGCAGGCAGCAAGGACATTCACAACCCCTCCATATCCCAATAGCCCGATCGATTCATACAGCAAACGGGAACCCTGGCTGGGATCCCGACGGAGGGAAGAGACGTTGGTTTTAGACACTTTTGGATTAGGCACCATTAGCATGCAGCTTTTGACAGACAGGAGAGCTCCAAGGTGCTGAAGGAGGGAGGCCATGCTGGGACACAAATGGGGGAGAGATTTACATGGCTAACGTCACTCATCGTACACACAGCTCTTGCCGAAGGAAACGGATGCATTGCCAAGTGAGACCACTCCGGAGACTGCTCCTCGGAGCCACCAGGTGGCGCTCGCACGTTGTTCTCAAACGGACTCGGAATTAGCACCCCAAAATTAGCACAACTCGACTAACCGCGTTCGATCTAGGCCAGGTTGGAACAACTTTGGCAATGTTCTTACCTTGCTGAGCATCAGGCTTGTTTCTGGAGAGCTGGCTCTTTTCTCAAGAGGTCCAAGCTCTGAACATTTAGCCTGGCTGGGCCTTTATGTAGCTGGTTTGCAAACTGCAATGGCATGCAAACAAGCATAAGTAGCACAATACCAAGCCTAAGTGGTCCTCTTTTTGGCCTCTGAACTGTGCTACAGTAGGTTGAAGGATTAAGTAAATACAAGCACACTGAATTATGCCTGCTGAGAGAGAGAGAGGCTGTAGGGAGATAATAAATAGAGAGAGAAGCTGTGCCCTTGCGGTAAGCATCCATTTTGCAGGCAGGTGTGCAAGGTTGGAGGGGTTTGTCATTTAAAACCTGCCCCCCACGTCGGCATGCTGATGTTCCTTAGTCTTTCCTTGGAGGATGGCACTGTCTGCTTGTTTTTCCTCTGTATTTCAAGCAAGGCCATTTGAAAGACAGTCCCAGATGTACACAAGGCGCGTGCATCTACTCAGCAGCAGAAAGTTGTCGCAGGAGAGCTTGCTCGCCACCCGGCATCAGAATGACGGGCACGTTACTCCAGGACGGTTGCTTGCTTAGGAAGCTTGCAAAAGTATTATTCCCCGAGATGCAGAGCTGTTGTGCAAGACAGGGTGGAAGATGCTTTTCTAGGACAGCACTTGACTATATGAATGCTCAGAGGACAGACTTTTGTATTAAAATGCCTCCTTGCTAATCTTCAAATAGCCACAGCCAAATCCCGAACTCGGAGAACCAGGTAGCCTTTAGTTCTTTGAAGCAGTTTCTGTTGGAGTTAAAGGCAGATAAGACAGCGAGGACGCTTTCTTCGACCCTCCACGAGCAAACACCCCTTCCATCAAGTGCCATTTTAAGTTATGCTGTCAGCCAGAATATGCTACCCTGGCATTCGGCTTCAAGCCCGAGGATGCTATACCAGCCTCAGTCTTTTCATTGTAACTTCAACGGGTGGGTTTGTGCGAACGTATCTGGAGCAGCAAGACATGGGGCACCACAATGCCATACCCTTCTTCCCCCAGCTGTCAACCCCTATTAGAAAGGCAGCAATACATTGCAGTACTTCCCACAACAGGCCAATGCTTTCCAAACACACAGTTCCTGCCCTGAAGAGGAGTTTTAGTCGAGCAAACAGTATGCCATTAGGCAAGATATCAATAGGACATCTGTTCAGGGATGGGGTAACCAGCTTCCTTGTCCCTAGTTCAGAAGCCAGGACCTGAAAGCTCAGCAATGGATCCAGAAGCTGACCAGAGAAGGAGGGACTCTGCCCACCATGCAAAGGATGGTCCTTCTCCCCTTTAAGGGCAATTGGGGTTCACAGCTCACAGCATTCCCCTGTTTTCTGGACTTCCTGTAGCTTTGCATATGCACTGCTAACAGCAAAGACATCACAAGTAGTTGGGTTGCATCTGTCAGAGGGCACTGGCTTTTTTTTCTTCACCTGTGCAATGCCTTTGCCGGCATTATGGGGTCTAGTCCAGCTTCAAGGACATCGAGATGGACGTTGAGTCAGCATCGCCACTGCTCTCAGCTTCCTTGCTACCAGAAATAGCCTCCGAGATGGACCGTCTTGGTCAATGCAGCGGAGCATCAGGAATCTTTATTGCATTGTCCCCAACCCAACAATAAGGGGTGCGGAGGTATTCCTTGGTGAAGATAAAGCCTGCTTTCCAGCACCTAGGAGTCCACGAGCATGCCCTACAATCCACCCTCAAAGCTCATGGAGGAAAGGCCACAGTTTCTTGGCAGGAGGCAAGCGATCGGTCTCAAAACAGAAGCAGGGAGGAAAGCAGCTTTCCAAAGTCTGCAGTAAAGCCAGGAAGAACAGAGGAAACCTTGACTTCCAGTTTCCAGTCTTCAAGCAGAGTATCCTTACAGAGGCAGTTGCCTGGATTACTCATTTCCAACAATACCTACAGGGCAGGAGACTTCATGTCCCCAACCCCAACAGATCCTAGAAATCATTTAGGGTTAAAGTTAATGCTAGGTTTAGGCTACATTTTGTGTTTGTAGGATCAAAAGAATTAATGGTGCACCAGACCCGACTTCAGGAGCCATAGTAATTAGCTTGCTAGACAGGCTCGTGTAGTGCTATTTAAAACCACTGCAAGAAAGCTTGCAGAAAAAGATTTTTTTTTTTTTTGCGATTTCTTAGATGGTCTAACAAGAGCGACCATTTCTGAACTAAGAGCTTTAGAGTTTTGCATTTCTTATTTAAAACCATTTACCTTTCTACTCACAATGATAGCAGGGTACTTTCATAGGAAACACCATCTTCAGTGCTCCATGCTTCTCTTGTCATTTTAATATTTCATTTACAAAGGAGGACGAGAAGCTGCAAGGACTGAGTAATAAAGTGACAGGCATCTGCCACCCTGTTCTGGAAATCTGAGCCTGGGGAAAACCCGGCTGTAACATCCACAGCCCTAAGATTTCATTTTGCATTAGCTGAAAATGCTTTCTGCTAATGGATGTTTTCTAAAAATTAATATTTAAGCCATCAAAACCCTGCAAGCTGCCAATGCTGGTTTGGCACCAACAGATGCTATCTTTCAAGCCAACAGAAGGGTTCTCTCTGATCTTCGCCACAATGAAGATGAACCGAGAAGAAAGCGAGGTAAAGAGAAGCACATGAAGTCAAGAGTCCCAAGAGACAAGCTACAAAAATAATAAAAAAATAAAAAATAAAATTAATGGAGGCAAGTAGAAATACCAAACTGTTTGTGTTTTAGATCCCAAACCAATGTTTTGATTGACACGGTGTTAGGAAAAACTGACACTCCAACTGTGGTGACAGTCAGAAGTATGTACATAAAATACTGCACTGTAAATCCCTATTACATCTCTACTGCAATCCTGTGGGAGCGTGCACATTCGGGACCCACAGCTCAACCCTTATTCTTCGTTGCGTCAAGTAGCAGCTGCTCAAGACTTCATGCATTAAGCCAGGGTGATGTTAACTCCTCAAAGAGGAGCAAAATACCATTGCACTCCTTGGGTGCATCTCCATACGTGGGAACGTGCATTTCCCCGGGGACAAGGAGCGGCAGCAGCACATCTTGTACCGCTGCTACCTGTCCCCGGGGAACGCGTGTTCCACGCGCGCTCTGGCAGCACGTCGTGCGTTCTGGTGGCACGTTGCCTCGGGTGGGGTAGGGGAGGCTGGGGCCAGCAACTGTGATGATCCCAGCAGCTTTACCTGGAGTCCAGGAGCTGCAGCTTGGAGTCTGGCTCTGGTCAGCCAGGCTCCAGTTTTGGGCAACGCACGCTGCAGCCACGGGTGCTGTTCTGCTTTTAGGCGTGTTTTTTTTTTAATCCCAGGATCTCCCAGGGTAAAAAAACCCCAACACCTCCACGCTGCAAAGTAGCAGCACGGGGCAACGTCTGCATGTGCAACCTACACCCCTGCAGACCGCACATCTGCACTCGTCTGGACACACTCCTTAAGGGTAAATAAATGTGTTAAGACAAATGGCACACTGGAGGACCTGTCTACCTAGAGGGTAGTGATGCGCTGACACAGGCGAGGGTCAAGGCAGTGGAAAGAGAGGAACTATATAAATAAAGCATTAATGATGGGCAGAACACAAGTACCAGCCTGTCAATGGCAACATGAGGGAGGCTTAAAAAACTTGCACAGCTGAAGCCACGCAGCAAGCTACTATACTGCCATGGTCCACTTGAGTTTCACAGGCCTTCTCAACTAATGAGGAGCATGGAAGGATGCAGAGGACTTCTTTAGGACTGCTCTGGTGTTAGCAAAATGCAGACTGCCTGTTCAGAACAGGCAACCCTGAGCCAGAGGCTAGGTATTTGAATCAGCAAAACATCAGCCCCCCACACCCTTCCTCACTGATCCTGCAGCTGCAGCAGTAGCTGTTCTTTAAAATGCTATCAAAGTGCTGCGAGCATTTCTAATTCCTGCGCCTGCCCAGCCCTGCAGACCTCGGGGACCAAGTTTAGCCTACTAATGTAAATGTGAGCAAGCCCCAGTACTTCCTTGTGCAATTTTTAGTGCAGTTTTTTCCTTTTACAGAATCATGGGATCTGAAAAAAAGAGGAAGTTACTCATCTGAAAGTCTAACCCAGAACATCTTGCACCATGTTATTTCCACTCTTTAGTCAAGCTTCATAGTCTGTATTTCAAGTATGCTGCTTCCTGCACTCAGTTAGGTATACCAAAATCCCCACTACGTGAGCAGGCACAGGCAACACTGCAGGAAGGATTCAGGACCTAAAAAATCTAAAGTTTCTGGAAAATGATACAAGGAAAATTGAGGCTAAAACTATGCTGAAATTCAGAGTTACAGCCAGAGGGGAACAAGGCAAGCAGAGGATTTGATGAATTATGAAGAGAGGCAAGAGGTACTCAACCTTGTGAAGGAACACTATATTTTGGTGGCAAGACACAGCTTTTAAAGCTGGAGAGAAGAGCAGCATCCTACCCCTAAGGGGGTTGGTTAGCGCAGCTTGCAGAACTGATGCACGGTGCTGCCTTCTCTTGCAGCCCTTATCACACCAGCCATGCACGGAGTAGCTGGGTGGACGAGGGGCTGGAGGCTTAGGCCCTACATCTGTGCAACCCTTGGCCTCCCAGAAGCAGTTTGACTTACCACAAAACCCTTTTGCTCTGTAATCGTGAGATAAATGCCCGATTCAAATGACTGAAAAAACAAAACAGGAAGAAAAGCAGCTCTCGTGTATAATTAAAGCAGACCATAAAACAGTCAAAAAACCCAACCCTTTACAACTCTAAGAACAGCTCCATCCAGGTTGGCAGAATCACAGCCATCTGGCAGCTTCAAAGCCTTCAAGAGCTAAACAAAGAAAGTTGGCTGCACCGATTACTTGTATTAGGCAAGCAAGCCTGATGCCATCAGAGGTGGATTTAGTGTTCGCAAAAGCAAGGGGCCCAAGCACTGCTACATCTGCCTCTAATCGCATCTCAGCGAAGACACATCTTCTCTACACCCCGGCCAGAGAGGGTGACAACACGGTGTTATGTTGAGCCGAACGCACACCGAGAGCCCAGGAGACCTGGCTCCATCCTTTTCTCCTTGGTGCAGCATCTCCAGAAACGTTCTTGACCTGGGGATATGTCCTTACAAAAGAACAGGGAGCTCAAAGGCATGTCTCCAGTTTATTTAGTTACCCAATTAGTGCCAGCATGGATGGAAAAAGACAGTTGCTGAGAAGGACCTAAAGAAGCTAAAGTTTACCAAATCAGAACAGATTTGAAACCTTAACCCATAAGAAGGGAACATGAAGCTTGTAGTCTCTAGAACAGGGGTCGGCAACGCGTGCCAGATTGTGGTGCATGAAGGCATTTAGACTGGCACATGTGCTTCAGGAAGGGAAGGGGCTAGGGCTGGGGCTGCACTGCCACAATCAGGATCAGACCCCTGTGGCTCCTCCGCTTTCCGCCCCAAGGCACACGTGCACCCGCTAGCAATGAGCCAGGCCGGGCTCTGCAGACCTCAGTGTAGCAGCTTGCAGCCCCCAGGCTCCCTGCTGCGGCTGGCCCAAGCTCTGGGAAGGCCCCTGCTGCCTGCCACGGACCCTGGGCTACTCACAGCAGGCAGCGGGCAGGCTGCAAGCCCCTGCACTGAGGTCTGCAGAGCCCTGGCCCAGCTCATGGCTGGCAGCAGGTGCACGTGCACCTCTGGGCGGACAGCGGGGAAGGGACCAGGGCTGTGCTGCCACAACAAGGATCAGGCCTCTCATGGCTTCCCCGCCGTCCACCCCTGGCATGCCAACATCTTCCAAGGTGAGGCCGGGGGGTTGGTGGCACTCCATCCAAAAACACTGCCGACCCCTGTTCTGGAACTATTCAGTGTCTCTTGTCTCCAGCAAAATACCATGCTGCAAGCTAATGGTTTTACCTGTTTAAGGATTTAGTATCTCAGTTTCAAGCGTCCTCAGTCTCTTCAGTAAAAGTAGATTAACTAGGAACAAGAACCGCCTGCATTTAGAAGCCATCTGGATAAAAATACGAAAATTCACGTATATCCTCAGCTGGTTAAGTCTCATTCTACTGCTTTATCATTTGCTACAGAGGGCAAACTGCATGCGGAGGGAATTTCCTTTAAAAAAAAAAAAATCCCCAGGAGGATTCACTCCCCACCATCCATTCAGCACTTGCATAAGGAGCTGGAGCCAAAATGCAAAGTTTCCTCTAATGACCCTGCTGAAGGCTTTTATGAATAAGCAGAAATTGGCTCTACAGCCACTGCCTTTTTCTTTCTTTCTTTCTTTCTTTTTGAGAAGGGGGATGGGACTATGGACGCTTTCCTAGGGCAGGAAGGAGAGTGTTTAGCTATTCAATTCCTAATAAAATAATCTCAGTGCAAACAATTGTTCAACTTGCAGGCTCCCTGCCTGTAATTATTCCAGCAAAAGCTCAGCTGGAAAGCGGGCACATTTCCTCTTGGACCGATTAATCAATACCAACATTATTGCATGTGTTGGTGTCCGACATACTGTAAGAACTTCCTTAAGGGGGGGGGGGGGGATGCAGAAGAGGGAACTTTTGCAGGGATGGGGATGGTCCCAGCACGAAGACATCCACATCCCCTAGTACAAAGGGTCACTACTAGCCAGCTGGAGCACTTCCAGTGAACTGAAGCTGAACAGCTCTGTTGTTCAGCCAGCCAACGAGCAAACGTATCCCTAAATCAAGTCCGATGCTGCCCTTTGACTAGGGATGTCTGTTCTGGAAACAGATATTGCTTAAGAGAACTTATTGGAATTCCCTCCCTTCGTAGGAATCAGTGAACTTGGTAAGACATGTTACACAACACAGCTTCCTCTTGGGTCCCACGGGCAGCATGCGTGGTCATGCAAACAGCATTGCACTAATATGGCAGCAGAACATTTCAGCATTTGCCCCACGGACCTTGAAGTCTGTTAGCGATCTATGAGGATAGTCATATTCTCCATGCTTCATGGCGAGAGATAGTTAGCTACACGCCAAACGCAACTCTCAAAACTCAGCTGTCGACATTAGACCCAACGTGTTGGGAATCCCTAGCCCTTTAGACACAGGGGATGCAAGGCATGTTGTGAACAGCAGTGAGTTCAGGCAACAACGCCCCCTCTGAAAAAATCAAAAATCAAAATCCAGATACCTGGAAATATTCTTAGCAGCAAGCAGGACCCCAGCTGCTCCATCCTCTCTCTTATGAGAGAAGTATGAATTAGCTGTTGCAAGGGGAGGCCAAAGCAGAAGAATCGCAGCTGGCGAGGGGTAAGCCAAGGTTACCTTAGAAGTGTACAAGGAAGCTGGTCAGGACATCTAGAAAGGCAACTTTATGAAGTTGTTTTTAAAAGGAAGGGGAAGAAAAGAAAAGGGAAGCTGAACTTTAGAATTGCAAGATTATCCACAAGATTTAACATAACATATGGAGTCTGTGCCCACCCTTAGCAAGAAGTAATGAGATTTTGATCAACTACCAGAGAAAATTGGCCCAGACGCACAGCATTTGGGAACTCTGCCACCAGCCAACTAAGTGAGGAATGATGACTTTTTATTAGCAGCTTACATTTGAAGAGTGTTGTTCCTGGTGTGGTCCACCCTCACGAGCAAATATGCGGCAGGCACTACTCTGCACATGACTTTGTGCCTAACAAGGTTGAATCTGAAGTCCAAGGCAAGTGCCTATCTTCTCTCTTCTACAATAGCTTAGTTGATATTTTAAGTACAATGAAAGAAAAATAGGAGTCAAATGCATACTTGGTGGAAACCTAGGTTTTGGGGGAGCTACACCAAGGCAGTGTTTGTCCCGTCAATCCCAAAACTAGGGAACAAGCTGACAAGGAAGGGTTTAAAAAGATGCCAGGCAAGCATGTTGCAACCAAACCACATCCTAGGTAATTTTACTTGGCTTTAAGAGTGGAGCTCCAAGACTTGTCTTTCTTTAAGGAAAAGAAGGACCGTGAAGAGCAGAGAGGGGCCGCCTCGCTCTTTAGAGTACTGGGAGATGAAGATGTGTTGCGCAGGACAAGGAGCCCTATGCCAGCCAAGGTTGCAAGGCAGGTGCAGCAGTGGGATTCGTGGGAAAGATCAATTTACCAATATTACTAGTGGCAATGCAAGCTAGAATGGGATAGTCAAGTCTCATGCCTCCAAAGAATACATTATTCACTCTAGAGGTTGGTGAGGGGCTCTTTTCTCACCGTACAGATGGCCATGTGCTCCAGACACTTGAAACATCCACAGGCTGGCTATCCGACTTCATGGACGGGTGCCACCATGATGTTAGAAGATGCTAGCATAGTAGTGATAGCTTCTTTACTCTGGAGAAGCCTGCAACACAGCACCCTTGGACTTGTTTCCAACAGAAGCGATGGTCCTTTTCCAGGAAGCTGCTACCAACTCCAAGAACACAGCGGTACCGATTGGAACAG
Source organism: Alligator sinensis (assembly GCF_000455745.1). NCBI lineage: Eukaryota > Metazoa > Chordata > Crocodylia > Alligatoridae > Alligator > Alligator sinensis. The sequence goes on along the minus strand of NW_005842488.1, from coordinate 537,974 downwards.
AGATTCACGCTCCTGTTTTGACTGAGGCAAAAGCCTGAAGTCTGGACTCAATTCTCTTTTCACCGAGGAAAGAAATCTCCCATTTGTGGGGCATTCACAGAAGTTTTGGGCTGGAAGGGACCTTGTGAGATCATTGGGTCCAGCCCCCCTGCTCTGGGCAGGAAAGACAGTTGCGGTCAAATCACCCCAGCAAGGTGCATGCCCAACATATCTACATTTCATTAGGGTCCAATATAATCTTATTTCCAAAACCCGTCATATGCCATGGTGCCAAAGATTTGCTCAGATACAAAACAATGGATTCATTTTGCTGCTATTCCCGCCCCAGAGCATCTGGGCTCAGAGATGCTATTAAATTATTGCTTATTATTAGGATTAACTGGGAGCACTGGCTTACGAAGCAATGGGAAGCTGGAAACTTCGTGCTTCACCAGGAACTGCACAGAGTTAATCGTATGTACCCTACAAAAATGCACGATGCAAACTCAACAGAAGCTGACCGAATCGCAGCGGCTGCTCCTGCAGACGAGTGCTGCTACCAGAACAGGGTGCATCATCACTCGCCCTGTAAAATAAAGCAGGAGTAACCTCTCCATTAAAGCAAGAGTTACATGTTGGGCATTGAGAACAGCCTATAGCGGTACACCTCATTCTGGAGTTCTGGCTCTGGTATGTGCAGGGTGGGGGAAAGGAGATCGCTTGCTAAAGACATACACTCCAGCGTGGTAGTCCTTAGAAAGCCCATACCTGAAGAAAACCACCATATTTTCTTGCATACAACATGCCCCGCAGTAAGACATACACACCTTGCATCCGAAAGGCAGAATAAAGAAAAAAAAGTGATCTTTCCTTGTAGTAAGTAACTGAGCAGGAGCAGCTGGGGAGCTCACGTTTCCTCATATACATAAGGAATACATATTTCCCCATGTATAATGTGCTCTCTCATTTCCAGCAGCTGGTTTTTGGGGGAAAGTATGCAAAAATATGCAAGAACATACAGTAATTTCTTCAAACAAGCATGCTTCTGGCCTTTAAGGAAAACCAGGTCAGACATACCTATCTGGAAGCTGCAACGTTTTTCCAAGTTAAAACAAAAAACCAGCACCAAGTCATGTTTGTGAGTATAAACTGAACAGCTGCTTGAAAGCCACTCTTGTACCATGAGTACCGAGGCATTATTCTGCCACAAACACATGCAAGAACACCTTTCTCCTGGCTTTTTCCTTCTTTATTCATTGCACTCGCTCTCGTTTTATGTACAGTTCAGCTCCCACCTCCTCTCTCCTCTGGACAGCGGAGATGCCAAGCAATAGTTCCAGTTTCTTAAAGACAATTGCAAATACAGCCAGAAAGTTCCCTCCTCAGGATGCCTGCACACAGCCATGGCCAGTAAGCATCGTTTTGCATAGCCGAGGGCCACTTAAGTATCTAGAGCCAATATTGCTGTTAAGTCACAAAACACACTCCAGTCACTAACAGTGAAAGCTGCAGGGGCCGACAACTAGAAAGGGGGTAGAAATACTAGAAGTCGAGTCTAGAGATGCGTTCCTCTCCAATATGGATGCACCAGAAGAGATTCCCGAGTTTTAGACCTAGAGAAGCTATATATCTGCACCCAGAGAGTGGTGGTGGATGGGTCATTTTTGACCTGGAGGGATGTGGGCAGCGGGGTCCCCCAGGGCTCGGTCCTCAGGCCCGCACCGTTCAACATCTTCATCAGTGACTTGGACGAGGGGGTGAAAAGCACCTTGTTCAAATTCGCGGACGACACTAAGATGTGGGGAGAGGTGGGCATGCTAGAAGAGAGGGACAGGCTACAACTAGATCTGGACAGGTTACAGGGATGGGCAGATGAGAATGGGATAGGTTTCAATACGGATAAGTGCAGGGTGCTGCACCTGGGGAGGAAGAACCAGCAGCATACCTACGGGTTGGGGAACTCCCTTCTCATCAGTGCAGAGGCAGAAAAGGATCTGCGAGTCATTATTGATTCCAAGATGAACATGGGTCGTCAATGTGAGGACGCGATCAGGAAGGCTAACCGCACCTTGTTGTGCATCCACAGATGCATCACGAGCAGGTCCAAGGAGGTGATCCTCCTCCTCTACACGACACTGGTCAGGCTGCAGCTGGAGTACTGCGTCCAGTTCTGGGCGCCGCAATTCAGGAGGGATGTGGCCAGCCTGGAGAGGGTCCAGAGGAGGGCCACTCACATGATCAGGGGGCAGCAGGGCAGGCCCTGTGAGGAGAGGCTAAGGGACCTGAACCTGTTCAGCCTCCACAAGAGAAGGCTGAGAGGGGACTTGGTGGCCATCTATAAACTTATCAGGGGGACCAGTGGGGAACGGGAGAGACCCTGTTCGCCCAAGCACTACCCGGAGTAACTAGGAATAATGGCCCCAAGTTGACTGAGAGAAGATTCAGGCTACACTACTTCACAGTCAGGGCGGCTAGGACCTGGAACCAACTTCCAAGGGAAGTGGTGCTCGCTCCTACCCTGGGGGTCTTCAAAAGGAGGCTAGATAATCACCTTGCCGGGGTCGTTTGACCCCAGCATCCTTGCCTGCCTATGGCAGGGGGTCGGACTTGATGATCTGCTTGGGTCCCTTCCGACCCTACTAACTATGAAACTATATTTAGTGGTGAAGCTGGATCTAGCTCTGCCAGGCATTTCAGATCCTGCATTTCCCTTTATTCTCCAGCTGGAAAGTTTCTTCTCATTAAATATGTTTGCACTTGACATTACATGCTGCTGTCTAGAGCAGCTATCTGCTACCCCTCCAGCCACCCTAGAGAGGTGCAAGTATTTGGAAGTACCCCACTTCCTAGCAAGCATTTTTAAAGCAGCCCACAAGTTCATGGCTGGGATTTCCCATGGGTGGTTGGCAAAATTGAGTAAAATGGTTTTTCCTTCTGCTGTTATCTGACGGGAGCAAGACAAGGCTCTGATGCGGCCAATTCTGAACAGTATCTCGCATGAGACATGCCTCTCCCCTTTCCTTAAACTCAAATCTCTTTGTGGGGTCAAGGGGAGGGAAGAGGGCAGAGCCACATCCACCACTGCCATTAAGTTTTCTTCCTTGTCCAATTGCAAGCATTATCTCCGTTAACTTTCATCACGAAGGCAGTTCCAAGTCTCGCCCACATCACAGGCTTAGGGACAGACCTCACTTGACCTCTCCCTCCTATTTTCCTGACCTCCTTGCTTCTAGCCACCCCCAACCTCTTGCCCCCTCCTTTTCTGGATCAAGAGACTTCTTCCTCTGGCTAGGCACTGAAAGGGCCCAGGAGAAAGCCCCTGATCTCTCGTCTGGTGCCCAGTAACAGAGCTGGAGGAACGACTGGAGACAAGTCCTACTTTCATCGATAGTGATGTTGGAGCAGCACACGAGCAGGTCACTCAACGTGCAGGCACTGCAAGGGGAATAGTACATGCTCAGTACACAGGAGTTAGCTACTAAGCTACCAAACCTTCAAGCATGCACTACAGGGAGATTTTCAGAGACTTAATTTGGCATAATTAAGGACCACTTGGGTGCGGGGGTGCAGTACAGACAGAAAGGAGAACCAGGCTGTCCAGGGTTATTCTGGATACTAGGACCCTGACAAATTTCAAGCCCTTACTGCAATAATATCACACACACACACACATGCTGAAAGAATCACATATGCACACAGACCCTTACCTCTCAAGAAGGAGAAATGTATTTCTCCATCATTCCTGGAAACAGCTTCAGTTAATATACTAGCTCTCTCAAAGTAATCAATCCAGCCTCAGGCAGACCCCATGGCATGCAAGGTTTCAGCCCACATGGTGTAAATTTGGTTCCATTAGACGACCCAGTATTCAACTGCTTATAATGGAAAGGACTGAGAGGCCTTAGACACGCAACCAGGCCTGTCTCCATAAATCAGAGAAGAGAAGATACCAGAGCTCCGAGGACAGATTTTATTTGAGGTCCAATTATGTTCTGTCCTAGATTTCAATGGATGCCCGTAAAGAAATCACTACAGCTGATCAGCCTCTTTCTAGACTGAAGTTTGCTGGGAAGTTATTCTTGGCTCTCTAGCGTTGATAAACTACTTGTATTTTCCCCAAGGTGAATTATCTTTAAAAGAGTGATAAATGTTTGCAAGATAGGCTGGAATGGGATTGTGAAAGGTGTCTGACGTCTCGAGTAATTTATCCGGCAGTTACTATAGTAACCAACCACAATTTTTACTCAAATCACAATGCATAGCTCAGAGGCCAGCTACAGTCATATTCTATAAATTTGGTCCCTTAAGATGTGTTCTGCAATATGGATCGTCACGGCTTTTGACACGTAAAAGGTGGTAGAGCTGTGAGTTAGCTACAGAAGTCGGCGTTAGGCGCATTTTACAGTTTCTAAGCCAGCCTAAGTGATTAGCCCAAGGTCAGCATCTGGCAGCACCGGGATGATAATGCAGATGGATTGTATCTATAGCCTCTGCTTACCACACTACATGCTCTCTCTGCTGGTTTGCAGTCAGCGCATTTATAGAGGCTGTTTCAGGTACTCGGCAACATCATTCCCGAATGCTCCTGCTCTTGCAAACCCTTCCATGCACAAAGCTATTTTCCTCATGCTGACTTTTCCCCTAGCCTTACAAAGTGAAAGTCTTGTTGCAACATTTTAGGTCTGCATCTGGTACCTCCACCTACCATAAACAGCAGCAGCTAGGGCCCAGCTTGTTCCCTCTTCCCATCCTACCAAGAGCTCACTCTCCATTGTTCAGTGATGACTGCTAACTGCTGTGGCACCTATTCTAAAATAGCTCTTGCTTCCGGTAGGGCAATCTACAATAGAGAAGGGTAAAGCTTAAAAAGACAGAGGTTTCTTCATTTAAGTCCTCACTGCTGTGGCTAAGGCATTAAACTGATTTCATACTGTTCGGTGCTCAGCTGGCCAGGCAAACTAGGCAATTGTGTGTTGTTTTAACCTTTGCCATGCAGGAAACTGATATCTCTCTCCCCTTCCGGTTTAACCCTGTAGCTTCTGACAACTGCTGACAACACAGAAGAGTGAGGCATACATGCACTAGGCTATGTCAGTAATTTTAAGCTGATGTTTCAAAAATTAAGTAGTAGGATCAAGCCATGGAGAATTAAAAGGAGTACCAATGTAAGCCCCCCCCGTCCCGCCTCCCCTTTCCCCCACCCACCAGGCCACACTTCCTCTTTTCGCTTTGCAGATGTTATACTTAAAAGCAGCTTCAGTTGAATTCTTGCATGACATTAAAGACAGCAATGTATCGCAGGACTTCCAAAACCCCCGCTGAACTCATGGCAGGCAGCAGGAAGCGCATCTGCTATTCAATTCTCTGTAAAGAGCTGCTGACGTCAGCCTCGAACACAAGAGGCAACTCAGCAGGCCTTTGCTGTGCCTCATCATACAGGCACGTAGCATCCAAGAGGCTGTTCACGGGAACCAGAGCCGAATTCATTCTTCATCCCATGAAGCCGTTACTGGGAGCTAGTTAATAGGAGGACTCTACACACTGCTACTGTGTGAGAAAGGGAGTTTAGCTGTTATTCCAGCATGGAAAAAAACAAAAAAGAAATCAAGAAAGCCTACCTGCTGGTTAAGTCAGAGGTACTAACAAGACCAAGGATGCTGGTGTCAATAAGGCAGGCAAGCTGGTAGTCAGACAAGCTTAGGCGGAGTCAGAGTGGCAAGGAACAGAGTAAGAGGAAACCGGCTCTCATCTTCACCTAAAGGAAAAAGGTGACTGCTGGCTTCCCTCCTTTGTGTCACTAAAAACTATCCCCTTGCCCTTCTGGTTCCACCCAGACTGTTTTACCATCTTGCTTTTTCACCTTCCTACTAGGGCACTTCTCAACCACCCCTGGTCTAGTTTTCACCAGGGTCTTCCCATCTCCTTCTACAGTGAAGCATACAGTTTCTATAACTAATTGTAGAGTTGTGTGCAGTTATTTTGTCCTGCATCAAAACCTATTCTAGGGGAATCTTCCTAGGGAAGTGACCTGCAACTTGTTTGCTATGTTCCAGCTTTGGCAGCGCGGTATATATGCAATGGCTCACTGTTTTCTCCTTCCGGTCCTCATGTACTGGCACATTTGGATTGCAAATGCTGCAGGGTATGCTTAAAAACCACACTTTTTTTCCTGAAACACACTGCTACAGTAAAACTATTAGCAAGTTTGGGGAGGGGAGCAGGGAGGGGAATAGTAGCGAGCTCGATACAGACATGTGCCCAAATAGCACGGCCACCAATGCAAGGAGATAAATCTGACGCACAGGATTCCAAAAATTAAATTCAGGTTCAAGTGACAGAAGGACAAACACAGCATCTTTCAGAATAGGCACTGCAAGGGAAGTGCAGCTTCTAGCTGCTAGTAAGAGGGCTCCTTATTTGTGTAGTGCATTGACTCAGTTACTTACAGATGCTTAAAACATGTGCTAACCCTCCCAAGAGAGAAGTGAGAACGACTGTACCAAGAGCAAGCAAATACCCAGAATGGAGAACTGAGACCTGCTCTGGAAACAATCTATGTTATGTTAGAAAGGAACAATAATGCAAAGGTAAGGTTTCGCATCTCGCTGGCAATGAGTTATACAGGAGGGGCAGGATTTCAAATGGAACGGAGGGTAGAGTCCTCACAAGACAAAGGAGAGGGGTACTCAGACAAACCAGGAGGAGGAGGACGATGATGACAGGGGCAACCTTAAGCTGATGAGTGGACACAGCAGAGCTGGAGAAGGGTCATCGCTGGGGAACTCCCCCTGAGAAGGAACCTGCCATTCTGCCATCAGCGATACTGGATCCAAGGAGCCTGTGGGAAAGATGGGACTGGAAGAATAGAGGGGAGGAATTTGGGAGAGGGAAGAGAGTCAAATACAACATCTACACGTCGTCAAAAGTTCAGAGCCAGAAACACACCAAAGCCCCCACGTTAATCCAATGGTAGTTTAGTACAAGGCATTTACCAAAGTGCCACTGTTGGCAAGCAGCTCACAGAGGGAGTAGTTCAAAAAGCAGTTCAGCTCGGTATTGTTATCCAAACTTCAAGACATCCCTCCTGATATCACATCACAATTTTATCATGACCCTGACAGTTTACCTGTAGTCCAAGTTTGTGTAGCTTTTGTATCGGTTATCTCTGCTGCAGAGTGTCAAGTCCGCTCGTGATAACCATACTATACAACTCTGTTAAAGCAAAACCATGTCCCTAGAAGGCCCTCAGCTTGAATAGAAGTAGTCTCTTTCTATGGAAGCATCCCGGCAGCCTAGTAAGGAGACAGGCAGCTTTCGAGTAAGACTCCTTCCTTGACACAACAGCAGATCATAGCTCATTTGGGACAATATAAGCACTACCACGTTGCTTTGAGCATAGCCAGATTATGGATACGTTGCCTTCCAGCCCCCAACAACCATGAATCCTCAGAAACAGGGTGTTTTTAAATGGCTGACTTATACCTGCAAAGCACTTACTGTACGAGATGCCATTCTGGCCAGAGGAGAACAGCTCCATAACCCCCAAATTGGTGGGCTGCGAAAAGCAAAGTAGAGCCAACGCTTAATGATTTGCATTATACTTGCAGTACGCCACCGTACTACTGTGGTCTCATATCACTGTTGTAAGCATGAGATCAGAGCCTACATGTTACCTGAAGCCAATAATACGCACGGCACTTTTGATCCCCAAGGGCCGCTGGCAGAAGGGGGGCGTACTTTATTATAACTCCAAGGCATTTTATTCTTTTCCCACCTGCCTCGACTGAAGTAACTGTGAGTAAACAGAGCAATCTTCTTCTGGACAGCAAGTCATACTTAGTTGTGCATCTTCTTCCTTCCTGCATCAGAGCTCTTGCTCAACTTCCTGCAAAATAAATAACTTAGAACTACTACGGATCATGCTTATTAGCTCAAGATGGTTTTTGCTGCTAGAACTGCTCCCCCAGTTTCATCAGACTGTCCCTCTAGTATCAGGGACTTGAACACTGGGAATCACGCAGACCTCCTTGCTTAGTCTTAAGGAAACTAAACAGCAGCCTTTGAAAAGCACATCTGCTATCAGACTTAGATTAAGCTAGGAAAGCCCTGTGCTCTCATCCCCTGCAGACTTCAGCTATTGCAAGAAGGCACAAGGGAGGTGCTTATAATTGCTCCAGCAGCTCTTTGGCAGAGGGCTCTAGAGAACAGCTATTCCCAGAGAGCTTAACTTATCTGAATGAGACAGCGTGGGGTGAAGGAAGGGGACCTAAACTATGCTGAATGGTTCTCACCAACTTAAATTGGCAAGTCATTTATTCCACACTCAGTGGCTGGAGACTAGTGCAGCTGGCAGGCTGGACTCTTTGCAAGGATACGATGGTGAACAAGGCCTTCGAGTCACTGCCGTCATACCACACAGACCTGCCCTAAGAAGGGTTAGGCAACGAGGAAGAAGTTGTAGCTACAATAGCATTCCTATTACTGTGGTCAGAAGCAGCCAGACAGCTGACATTCCTCCCGCACACGCAGAAGAGGCCATTATACACATCTCTTGGGTAGTTTCCTTTTAGTGAATACAGTGAAGGAAGATGTGGCTGGACACCAGCTGACCCTAACAGGTACGGTGACGTCACTCAGCTCTTCCCCGCAAGCTCAACTGTTGAGCTGTCAAACCCTCTACATAGTAACGGAGTGAGGTCATCAGGAACAGCACGCAGAAATGGAAGTGTGGGTGGCATCCGAGCAGTCCCCAGCCGTGTGTCACACTAGCTTTCAAAAGACACTACAACCTAGAGCAGCATGAGATTGCAAGAAGCTAGTAAAGGGAGATAAAAAGCAAAGAGCTAAGAAGTCAACCTGTGCAGTGTTGGAGAGATCTGCTATGGTTATCTGGCTAGAAATGGGTCCTGCTCTCCTTCACCTCCATGCCTTGACCATCTTCCATCCTGGCTTCCAGCTCCACATGTAATGCAGTTTTACACAGAAACCCTTAAAAGTAAGCCAGCTGATGAGGAAATAAAAGAGCATAAAATGCTCCTGAGGGCCATTTTCAACGTACAGGCAGTGACTACCTAGTCTAATGAGGATGCTGAATGATTGCTCTTTTGCAAAAAAGTGTGTCATTTCCAGCTGGAATTGCTCGAGTTACAGAACAGTGCCTCAGACACAGAAATATGGCTGCCAGGAACTAGACCATCTCTTGCTGCCCCAGAGCCTCATGTTCTGAGCAAAAGCTTTCTAAGCGCATCAAAATGCCAGGGTGCAAGATGCTCCATGTACCAGCACACCTTATTCATGTAACAGAAGTAGGCTTGCATGTCATTAGCAGCAGGAAATCACTGGTTGTACATCAGACCAGTTAACTCTTTAACACCAAGATTGTTTCAAGGAGAAAACTCCTTAAAAAGGGACTGAAGTGGCAGATGGTTTTTCATTTGCTGAAGTCTCCTTGGGGAGATTTAGGGGCACGTATCCATAAAGAAGTTCTTTACGCTGCACAAGTGTTAGAGGCCTATTTTCAATGCCAACACAGTGGAAGTTTGCAACTGCCTTCAGAGGAACTAGATCTTCGGCTAGTTTCTGCAAGAAGAGCCCAGGTCTTAATGGCTGCAACTGGAAAGACAGAGCATTCCATGCCTCAAAGCCACAATAACTGCACTTAAAAAGATGTTAATGGAAACGTAACCTACCTGATCTCGTAAGCAAATTAGTACTGACTACTTGTGGTCAGCAATGTACGCAGAGAGACCCAACAGTCACAAAGCGCGTTTGTGAGGAACTGCAGGAACTCCATCCGTAGCTTCCCCAGAGCCGAAGCGCTCTCTCGTTAGATTTGAGAGCAAATCTCCTGCAGAAATAACCTACCATTCAGTCCCACAGAACAGTGGCCCACTCTTCATGACTAATTTCTTTAGTTTTAGAACCAGGGTATTCTTAGGTCACATGACTGATTATTCAGTGTTACAAGCCATTTGCCATTTTTGGTAATAATCCTCAGCTGTGGAATTGCCATTTCCTGCATATTAATACATACTGGAATTGCCGCATTCCAGATATTTATAAAGCAGGATAAGGAGTCACACTGAATCCACGCTTCGCCGGATGACTCCTCCGATGGGATTCCTCGTGTATAGCGATGTGGACAAATTAACAGCTTATATTGCTCAAAACGGGTTTTTACAAGAGAGGAGTATAGCCATAGCGTGCGGTCGTTACTTGAGAGCCAACACGTACATCCAAGAATTAGCGCTCAAGTCGCCACGTTCAGTGAAAGACCCAACCGCCACGATGCTAAAAAACACGTGCGGGTCACAGAGACACACGGCACGGTTTGGCATCCTTTGACGCAACGTTTTCAGCATGACTACACAGGGAGCATTTAAGAAGTTCAAGACCCGACTTCGGCCCAAAAGTGAACGCATTTAAGAAGCTAAAGATCCAACTTCAGCCCAAAATCCTACCCCGCCACTCGTTCCATCCAGGTCTCCAAGCGCTCTTCAGAGACACCTCGCACAACGCAATGAGTACAACAAACCTCCCAATAAATTAATTACAAAGAATCACGGAACGCTATATGCCAGCGGTTGCCAAACGGCACTCCTTGGACCACATCTGTATTGCGTAATCCCACTTTTCAGTTAAAAAACCCCCCGTGGATAAGGAAGTAGGGTGGGTTCACAAGAGCTAGCAGAAATCCTCTGACATTGAACACAATAATCTGCAGCGATTTCAATGTCAAAACCAGCAGAGAGGATCCTATTGGGGGGGGGCGGAAAAAGTCTTGTCCTTTGACAGCTCTAAGCCTCCTTTCAAGACCTTTGCTACGATCAGGCTCCTAAAACATAACCCAATGCCCACGCTACACCTCCGGTGAAAGGTTTTACTCCGCTAAGCGTAGGCCCTTCGCCGAGTCGCACAGCACCGGCTTCTGAAGCCCTTGCCCCCCCACTTTTTTTTTTTTTTTTTAGGATGGTTTGATGCTAAAAAGAGGATTTTCAGCAAAGTCCCACGCCGGGCTGATGTGCAAAGCCCTCTTCCTTCAGGCTTCATCAGGAGGTCTCATGGGTGCGGAGAGAGGATTTTTAGCCTATTTTTCTGCTCAAAACAGGAGGGATTGAAGCCGCTTCGCGACAAGCAGAAACAGCACGAGAAGGCGTCAAAACCGCCCGCCAACGACCGAGTATTTTGTTAGCCCGGGGGCCGCTCGAGCCCCGCGTTTCTCCCCCCTGGGGCAGGGCAGCGCGGCGCGGCGTTCCTCCCCCCCACGCGGGCTGCGGGAACAGACGAACTTGGAAAAAAATGGATTTTTCTCTAAAAGGAGAAAAACGTGGGAAAGAACCGGCGGGTTTCCCCTCACGGGTGGGAAGGGGCTGGCAGAGGGGGGTCCTGGCCCCGCCAAAAAGCCCCCCGGGGCCGCCCCCGCACACGCAGGGGGGTCCCTGCCGCGCCCCACGGGCCGGGCGCGGACACGCGTGGGCCGGTACCTTTGGCCTGGCAGTCGGCGCAGTACTTGTTCTCGTCCTCGCCCAGCAGGCTGCCCAGCACGGCCTGGTAGCGCTCCACGTCGCGCACCGACTTGCCCGTCATGGCCCGGCCGCGCTCGCGCATGGACGCCCCGGCACTGCCCGGCACGGCACGGCACAGG
>NW_005842488.1:521063-526321 GCF_000455745.1 Alligator sinensis | reverse complement strand
CGCGTCACGCCGCGGGGCTGCCGCCTCGGCCAATCAGGGGAGAGGGGGCGGGTTGTGTGTGTGTGTGGGAAGGGATGAATGGGGCGGGTCACGTGGGAAAGGGGGTGGGGTGAATGGGGGAGAGGGGATGGAGGAAGGGATTGATGGAGAGAGAAGAAGGCAGAGATGAATGGAGAGAGAAGGATGGAGGGATTGATGGATGAATGCAGAGGGAGAAGGGATGGATGGAGAGCGAGAAGGAGGGAAGGATACATGGAGAGAGAAGAAGGGAGAGATGGATGGATGGAGAGAGAGGAGGAGGGATGGAGGGATTGATGGATGAATGCAGAGAGAGAAGGGCTGGATGGAGGGAGGGATGGATGGAGAGAGGAGAAGGGAGGGAGGGATGGATGGAGAGAGAGAAAGAGGGATGGAGGGATTGATGGATGAATGCAGAGAGAGAAGGGCTGGATGGAGGGAGGGATGGATGGAGAGAGGAGAAGAGAGGGGTGGAGGGATGGATGGAGAGAGAGAAAGAGGGATGGAGGGATTGATGGATGAATGCAGAGAGAGAAGGGATGGAGGGATGGAGGGAGGGTTGGATGGCGAGCGAAGGGAGGGATGGATGGATGGAGAGAGAGAAGGAGGGAGGGGTGGGATGGACAAGGCAAGGCGAGGGAAGAAGGGATGGAGGAATGAATGGATGGGTGGAGAGAAGAAGGGACAGATTGAATGGACAAGGCAAGGGACCCTGGGGGTCTTTAAGAGGAGGCTGGATGAACACCTTGCCGGGGTCGTTTGACCCCAGTGCTCTTTCCTGCCATGGCAGGGGGTCGGACTTGATGATCTGCTCAGGTTCCTTCCGACCCTACAACTATGAACCTATGGATGGGTGGGTGGGTGGATGAATGGATGGATGACGAAAGAGGGATGGAGAGCACGGGCAGGCAGGCAGCCATGCAGATTCCTGGAGGAGCCACGACACAGCCCCTCATCCCTTGTAAGGGACCTGGCCTAATGGTTAGAGCACCACGAGGCAGCCCGGGCCTGGGGCTGGGTCAGAGGGTGGGAGACAAATTACTGAAACCAGAGGGAAATCTGGGGGAAGAGTCCACAGCGCAGACAGGGTGAGGACCCGGTCTCAAAAGCCCAGTGCCGATCTGGGGGGACGGTCCCTGGGGGGGACGGTCCCTGGGGGGGACGGTCCACAGGGCGAGGTCTGAGAATGGAGTGGATCCAGGGTCAGGAGCTGGGAAACACATCTGCAGGGAAATCCAAAACTGAAGTCCAGAAATAAGCCAACAAAGTGGATCAGGAAGCAGGAAACCCAGAGTGCAGGAGCCAGGAGGTTTGCAGCAGAACTGCCCCTAAACTGGGGCTGGGTTTGGTAGCGGAGGCCTACTGCCAGGGTGGCTTCTGAGGTACTTGGTGCAGGGAGCCTGCCTCATCCGTCCCTGACATCCCTCTTGGCCTCACTAATACTTGGCCCTGAATCCTTAGCCTCTAACCCAGACATAAGCACAGAGCCAGGATCCCGTGTGCAGGCCTTTGGGGCTCATGTTCCACCCGCCTCCCCATCAAAGGGCTGTGCTGCACCTTGTGATGTGGAGGCAGAGCAAAGAGCAGGGACAAGAAAGTAGGTGTTTTTTGGAGGAAAAGCTGCTTATTAAGTCACATCCATACTCTTCTCACTGCACCAGCAACTGAGCAGCTATAGTGTGAACCCAGCACCCTGCGGTCATGTCAAGGGCACCAATATTTGCCTTTGCCTAAATATGTCCCCTGAAGAATATTCCTTGCAGAGAAGGAAGATTAATGCCCCTGAAAGTGGAAATGCAATATAGGAACACAAGAACAACACCAGCACAAATTCTCTGCATTGCTGCAGCTTGGCCACTCACACAAATGGCCAGCAGCACTTGTGAGATATCAAATGGGAAAAAAGTGTCCTAGTTTAAACCCAAGGTAAAAATAAGCAGTGAGAAAAAGAGTAGCTGAGGGTTTTCTTTTTAGTAAAAATGTGTGTGTTATAAATACAAGCTTTCCAAATCCCGGCGGTCTCAATGTGAGGTGCTAAGTGGAGTAATTAAAAAAAACGCGCTACACTAGAAGTAGCACGTAACAGAGCAGCAGTGTCAAGAAGAAAAAAAAAAGTTTGCAGCGGTAGATGAGATGATTGAAATGATAAAATGCTTCCAAAAGTGACGCTCTGATCCCAAATCCTTACATGTACATAGTAATACGGATGAAATTCTGTTCGCAAAAATTAAACAAATATTGCAATGGCAATAATAATAATATTGCAACGGCAATAATACTTTAGAGGAGCCAAATTTAGGTGCTGTGGAAATGAAATGTTCCTAAGTTTAAAGCCAAGAGAAAGATCTCTCATTTTTGGTTTCGACAAAATACTAAACCCCAAGTTGGTATCTTTGTCTGAATGTATTTCCCTGTGGTGTTTGGAATTCACACTTTACTTTTTGTAGTACAGGAGTAGAACTGATTGGCAACTAATTGAGTGAAACCCTTGCCTATTCCCTTGTCCCAGCTGAAATGCAAAAGGTCGGCAACAATAAGAACAAAAAGCAGCTTAAATGTTTTCCTTGCTCCCCCTGGGTCATTTATTTTAGTTACTGCTCATTGGGCATTGGGCCGGAAGGGACCTCAGAGGTGATCTAGTTCACCTTCGACTCTGGATGAAGCCCCCAATACGCACTGACTTGCAGGGGGAACTGGACCTGTGACTGCTCTCCATGCTTTTGAAAGTCTTTGCCTTGAATGTTAATACCTTTGAGAGTCTTGCTTGGAACGATCATAATTGGTAGACATAATCCTGCAAAAATCATTGGCTTCCCAAGGTATGAACCACAGCGTAAATAAAAGCGCTGGAGAGCTACCGAAGAGCCTCCTGCAGAACAGATTCTCGGCTGGCATAAATGGCTGCAAGCAGGCCACAGATTTACACCAGTTACGAATCTCATCCTTCTCTCCATGACATCAGTTTGTGTTGATGTACATCCACCGACGGCCATGACCTTCCTCCTAATTTACATTGATGCAAAGTGACCCAGGGACAGGACGTTTTGGGAGACGAGCTAATGCAACTCAGAATATCCATGAGTTAACTTGCACTAGGCTTGAAGCGCTTTGTTGCCCTCCTTATCCCCCATGGGCGAGCCCTGCAGGGATGAGGAGGAAGAAATCACTAGGACGAATCTCTGAATTTCCCACAATCATACTGAAAACATTTTATGATCTGAGATAGGTGGCTGCTGGGCTGGGAATACCAAAATCCTCTCCGAGAGCATGGCTATGCTAGAGGACACAGTGAGCGCTTGATTTCATTTGTTCCTTCAACTTCTTGGAGCAACAAGGGGCTTGACGGGAGTTGGTGAGGAGTTGTTCCACTGAACTCCAGCAGGTTTCACAGGCGGACTTAAGTCTGGGCTGCACAGAGGCACTCCTCGGCCATAAATGGGCTCTGTTCTGTTATAGAAACTTCTTTACAAATGAAGCAAACTCTGCAAAGTGCATACATGACACTCATGGTTCAATGCACAGGTCTTTGGTTTCTCTGTTACTCTACCTGCTTGCCTGGGGACACGCCTATCCCTCATTTCCGTGCTGAGCAACTAGCCTCACAAATATTTATCCTCACGCACCCTGTATATTAGTATAAATAGGGATCTGAGGCAGAGAGAGACTAAGTGACTTGCCCACAGTAACACAAGGAGTCTGTGGCAGAGCCCTGAAAGGATCCATTGGTCTCATGCCTTTCTCACGCAGCCATCCGCCTTGATTCAGCTGAACTCAGATGCTCTGGAGGAATAAGCAGCTAAAAGATGATCCCCTGCTATCCCTGCTGCTCAAAGTGAATAATTCATTGGAAACTAAGCTAGGAGTCCAGGGTGACTGGCAGTTAACTTCAGGGCAGGCTCTACCTCTTGCTCCATCCACATCTCTTGCCTGGGCTATCAGCAAGCCCTCTAAGGCGCAGCAGCTGCTCGGAGGGTCCAGTTTGGATGCAGACAGTGCTATGCGGAGCCTTGCAAAGGGAAACGCTAGCTGGAAACTGCCTTGTTGCACACAGCAGGAGGCTTTGGCTGAAAGCAGATAAGCTGAGATAAAACAGAGGCGTAATCTCTCTGCATGACGGGATGGTTTCTCCTTCTCCCAGACAGGGCAAGGGCAGAGTGGGGCTGACCCTTGCAGCTGATTATCAAGAGAAAGCCAGTGCAGTTCCTCTGCTCTCTGCTGCCCTCTGCCACTCTCCTTCTCTGCCTCTGCGCAGATCTGCCTTTGCCTGGAATTAGGGAATTGGTGAGGTTTTATTCACCAAGGCGCCCCCGAGGGTTACAAGAAATAATGGCCACAAGCTAGCAGAGAGCAGATTTAGACTGGACATTAGGAAGAACTTCTTCACAGTTCGAGTGGCCAGGGTCTGGAACGGGCTCCCAAGGGAGGTGGTGCTCTCCCCTACCCTGGGGGTCTTCAAGAGGAGGTTAGATGAGTATCTAGCTGGGGTCATCTAGACCCAGCACTCTTTCCTGCTTATGCAGGGGGTCGGACTCGATGATCTATTGAGGTCCCTTCCGACCCTAACATCTATGAATCTATGATTCTATGGTCCTGCTTTCTGAACAGCTGGATTCAGAGCTAACCTAGATTGGCAGCTCTCCAGCGGCACTGAGATTCAGGGCTGCAGGCTCTCCTCTGCCCCGTCGGCTGGGAGCCAAGGAGATGCCCAAACCTGGCTGACCGCTGTGGAAGGGGGCTGGCACTCAGCTTTATGTATGTGCACCCTGCTGTACATAAAGCCAAGAGACACTGCTTGGCTTTATTAGTTGGTCTAATAAAAGGTGTCATCTCCAAACCAAGCGTCCTAGAGTTTTGCATTTCTGCTTGGCTTTATGTGCATCTTGCTGTAAAGAAATCACTAGGACGAATCTCTGATGTGCCCAGACACATACTGAAAACCTTTCATGATCTGAGATAGGTGTTTGCTGGGCTGGGAATCCCAACCCCCCCCCACCCCGAAAGCATGCTTAGTTATGGTAGAGGACACAGCGGGCGCTTGTACACGTGACGCCAGTAACACGTACATGTGATGAAAATGTCACTTCGAGTTTCATTTCTTGCCGTTTTTATGCCAAACCCTGCTTGCTTCCCTCCAGCCCCCTCTCCTCCTCCTCCCTCTTTTGTTCATCTCCTTGCCTGTTCTATCCTGGCTTGAGCCATTTGAGGCAGGGTATGTCCCTCCACCCAGTGTTTGTTCAGCA
>NW_005842488.1:503165-521046 GCF_000455745.1 Alligator sinensis | reverse complement strand
GGACCTTGGGTTGGGAACCCTGGGCATCGTTCTCATACAAATCTAAGCTAGGAAATAACAGTCACCATTTATCAGATCCCCCCAGCACCTGCAGGCCTCAGCTGAGATCAAAGAGCCATTGTGCTAGGTGCTGTACAGACCAGACACACTGTGGGAGACAGCTTGGAAAAAATGTACATGTGTAATAATTAATCATAGAAGGGGGAGAGGTGCTCGGACCTGACCTAGCAGCAGTATAGTCATGTCCACAAGGCTCTCATCAGGGCTAATTAGTGTGCAGTGCCACACAGACATTGCTATGCTGCTTCTGGCATGGGGGCCAGTGCTGAGGCTGGCAACCTATAGTCTGCGGGCCGTAAGAGATCATAACCAGACAGAGGTGGGAATCAGCAGGGATCTGGTGGCAGAAGGAATTGGTAGCAATCAGTGGCATTGATGGCAATGGAAATGGTCATAGCCAGGTCACAAGTGTGGGTCAGTCCTGTAAAAAGGTTGCTGCCCCCAGAGCTAACGTCTTCAGAGCCAGGGTGGGCACTTCTGCATGGCACTGCCCAGCATGGTGCAGACATAGCCCCACGTTCCCAGAAGGGCAGGTGCCGAAGGCTGCAATCCAGCCCCAGGGTGGTTCCACATTGGAGGGAGGTGGAAGAGGCCACCCTGTCAGAGGAAGAGTGCTCGTGGTCCAGCGAAGGGATGTACAGTATATGTGACAAACCCGTGACATGCTGCCTCATGGTCAGAGCTGGAGACAGGTTATGTGCTGGGTGAAAAGGGTCAGTTTTAATGTCATCAGGGGTTGGTTCGTGTGTCAGCCAAAGCAGCAACTAGCCCTGCTGCTCTCGAGGCTGCAAAAATCATGAGTGGAGCCCTGGAAATCATGAGATTGCTTCACATTCACGCTGGTCCTGCCTCTCCGCTTCCCCCTTTCGGAGCCTTTAAGCCACGCTGGTGTCTGGGTTCTAGCTTTTCTTGGCAGCCCTGGTGATACGTTTCCAGGTTATATGTTTCCTATGCTTAGAAAATGAAAGGAAAGATCCCCAGGGCTCCAGGAGCTGAGGCCTTATGAAGGACACCACAAGACTTGGGATGGGATGGAAGCTGACACCCACTGAGGTTTCCTGCATGGAGGCCCTAGGCTTTCAGCCTTGACAGACTATCGTTTTGACCCTCTGGTAGCAGGCTCCCGGTCTCTGGGCATGACAGGGTGAAGCAGAGCACAGGGCAGCTCTGGGCAGCTCAGCCTGATAACAACCCCTATGGTACCATGTGGGGTCTGTGACCCATGCATCCTCCTCCTTCCTGCAGAAATCAGGCCTGTCCCTCCCTCCATTAAGGCTCGGCGTGTATGAGCGCTGGGCGAATTCTTAGTTTCAATTCTCCCCTGCTTTTATCATCCTCACCTGCAATCCAGTGAGCAGTTTTTCCATGCCTGTCTGGCAGCCTCCCCATGAAAGAGGCCTCTGCTACTTTAGTTCCCACAATGTTCCCCTTCTGCCTGGCTCAGTCTGGCCAGGCAATGGCTCGATGCATCTGGTAGATGGGCCAAAGATGCAGAGTTTGGCTCTGCAATGGGTTCAGAGGGGGTGTAAATAAAAGGTGAGATCTGGACTAGGGGCTGGGTTTGGAGGAGATGTTGTAGAAGCCTCCTGAGACAGCACCGATGGCTGCAGCCGCAGTGATAGCAATGCCTCTCTCCGCACTGTGTAGCTTGGAGCAGTGATTTATGTCGTGTCAGCCGCAAAGGATGCAGGAGCAAGCAGAAAGGCCCTTCCTGGTGTTAGATCCGAGCCACAACTGAATCCAAGGGAGAGGAACATCGAGGCATTTGGGTCTGAGCATCACTGAAATTATAGAAATAAATTGATCCTTCGACTAACGTCTCGCTAGGGCTGGATTTGTACTGAGTGGATTTCTCGGGGCCTCAGGGTTACACTGCATCTCGAATGCAGAGCCTCCAGCCACCCAGCCCGGGGGTCAGCACAGACCCATGGAGGGGAACCCCCACCTTGCTGGCTCATACGTATCGCAGCACCCCACGGTACCAGGCTACGGTTGGCATTGAGAATTATTTTTTTTTAATTTCATGTCTCAGACCAAATCCGTTCTGAATTCAATTGACGGAGCAGAGCTCAATTGTTCAAGTCTGTATGGGGCTACCATCAGCAAGTATCCTGTCACCCAGACTTCAGCCTGGGGCTTCAGATACTCCCACATGCAAGGCAGGCCTCCTGCACAAGCCTCAAGTCTGGACCCCTTGGAGTTCAGATGCCGCCTAGTCTCGCTTGCCCCCAGCCAAAAGGCTGAAAGAGCAAGCTAGAGGAAAAGCTTAAGAGCAATCCCCCATTGCCATGAATAGTGTAGCCGAGATCCTTGCATCTGGAGGCTTTAGTAGACTTTCGCAAGGGTCAGCCTGTCTGCAGTGCTTCACTCTCAACTGCACCAAGTCATTCAAAGCCAAGAAGAAGGGGATCTCCCCTGCTGGGTAAGTAAAACCACCTCGACCCATAGATTCACAGATTGCAAGGTTGAAAGGGACCTCAGCAGATCATCGGGTCCAGCTCCCTGCACCAAGCAGGAAAGACAACTGGGGTCAAGCCACCTCAGGGTGGCTAGGGTTGGCACTGAGAAAACGAGAGGACAAAGCACTCTTCCCCCAAGTTCTCTACCCCCACGTATTTGGTGTGGGGGCAGGACTGGCCACAAACCCCCTACGTCAGGGGTCAGCTCCCTTTAAACGAGGCAAGCTGAAAAGACACCGCCATGCATGTGACCCCCCCACACCACCACCAAAGCCCCCTGCCGCCAAATCGCTGCCGATATCCTAGCTCCTCGGCTTGGATAAAATTGCTCAGCAGGCTGTAAGCTGCCTTCCCCTGCCCCACTCCCACCCCAGCACAGGTACTTTCCTTGGAGGCCTCACGTTCGAGGGCCAAATGCAGCCCAGCCTGCTGAGCTTGCCTGGTGTAAAGTCGTCACTGGGATCTTGCACCATCCAGCCTTAGCCCTGAGCGTGCTCTGTGCTCGGTTGTTTTTTGGGCTAGCGTCTCTCCTCCGTTGCAGGCTAGACTCCTTCCTGCAGCTTGGGCTGCCTGAAATAACTTTCCTTTCACCTGAGCCATGAACCGTAGCTGGCCAGCCCTGGTCTTATGGGACAGAGGGAGTGAAGGGGCCTCACAGCCAATCCCTCTGCCCTCACCTACTGAGCCGCTCCATATTCATGAGCCTGCCCCACCTTCTCCCCTCCTCCGGGCGGCAGCTGGAGTCTGCCCAGCTGTTGGAGCTGGGGCTGGTGCATTTGAAGGCTGCCTGGCTGTTCCTGGAGCTTTAGCTCGCAGAAAGGAGCAGGGACCGCGCATCGCTTCAGAGGCAGCCAGAAGTCCTGACCATGGCCGGTGCCCGGGGTAGCCTGACGCTCTGCCTTGTCCTCCACGCCGTCTGCCTGTGCCTGGCTCAGATTGTAAGTGTGCTCCTTTGTCTCCTTGTGCACCTGGGTCGGGATGGTGCGGGGAGGGGGGAGAGGCAAAGGGTCCCTTTCTGCATAGTCTCTCCCCTATTTGAAAGTCTCTCGAACCCCTGGCCACAGGGATCGGCTTTCGGATTCAGCACCTAACCCAGTAGAACCCACCTGCCCCCCAATACCATACTTAGCTGGGATCCCCCATCTTCGCTGGCCCCATTTGATAGGGGGCTCTTGAGCTGAAATACCTAGTCCTCCCAGGGAGGGGGTTGGCAGGTTTTCATCCAGCAAGGAGGGTCTCACCTCTCATCACCTTGGGGAAGTGCCTTAGAGGGGCACTTCTGTATGGTATCTGGGTGCTAAGCTCCATCAGGCATGCAGGAGAAGGGCTGTGGCCAGGCCTGGGTTTGACCGCCGGGCTTTGCAGAGGGACCAAAAGCCTGTGGGGGTCCAGGGACCTTTGAAGAGAGGCCTAAGGTGGATACAGCCCATGGCAGGATGATTTTAGGAGACTCTTCACCTCCCTGGAGGAACTTGTGCAGCCAGAAGCATTGCAACAGCAGAGGAAAATGTGGTCCTGAAGGTGTTTTAAAGAGTCATGGATCAAAGTCCGTCCTGGTAGGATGGGGTATGCCCCCTACTCCCTGCCCCAGTCTAAGCGCTTTATTCCAGCAGGGATTTTAACCCTCTGAATTGAACAACAGTCCTCCAATGGGGGCAACAGAACAAATCAACTGCAGTTAAAAAGATGGAAAGATGAATTTTAAAAGAAACTTCCCCAGCCGCAAGCGGAGCAGAAGATGGATGAGCTGAGCAGAGGGCAGCCTGGCCAGAGCCCTGCTCACTTGCACGGAGGCACTTCGGGGATGCCCAGAGGTTTGCGGGTCCCTGGACCCACTGCAAGAACCTGGCTCGGGTCGACATCAGTGAGCGGGGCAGGGAGCTCTCCAAACAAAGAAGCATTGGGAACTCATGTGTGTGGGACAAAGGTGCCTATTCATGGGGCGCTTCCAGGAAAACTTGACCTCTTCCCTGCTGGGAGGCTGGTGTTTTATTTATAAGGTGCGATGCTGGAGGGTTTGTTTGGGTTTTTTGCTAACAAATCTGCAGAACCAAATGTCCTCTGTGCTTTCAAATCAGTGAGCCCCGAGCAGTAGAAAATACATTCCCAAGCCATCAATGACCCTCTCCCATGCACCCAGTTCATCTGCTTTTACTTCCAAGGATCCCTGAACTTCCATCTCGGGTCTTAGAATCGCTTTCTTTCTCCTGGCCCCATGGGCAAGCAGGATTGTGGACCAGGCTGTATCTGAAAAGATCTCTTGGCCTGAGCTAAATAGCCAGGGATGTTGCTGAAAGGCCATTGTAAGCAGGGGCTGGCATGACTGAGCTGTCTAGGAGAGTGCTAGGATGAGATTTGCAATGTTGACCAAGGGATTCGGACCCTTGGTTCCCATTAAAATGATTGGAGTTGGGCATCTAAATCCATCTCAGTGGGTTTGGGAATCTTGGGCTCACTTTTGACCCTGGATCAGGCAGAGCTGAGTGGCAAAAAGGGAGCTTGCTTTGAATCTTGTCTTAAGGTGGGGGATGTTTTTTGGAGATTCGGGGATGGGGATGAAGGGGGTCATAATTCTGATCTCACTTACGGGTCTTTAATTCCACTGCTTTCCATACTCCTGATTTTCATGGGTGCATCTGAGAGCAGAGTCAGACCCTGGGGATTACTGTACAGAGAAGGGGAAAACACAGCCCCTGGTTAGAAAGTTAGGGAATGAGGAATCCAGGAAGAGAGAGTGGATTTCCTTGGGGCTCTTCATAACTCCCTGCCTGAAGGACACACTATTCCAGCTGCTTCCAAACTGCTGCTAGGACTGGAGGACTTCAGGACCGGACCTTTGTAAAGGCAAATGGAGACGGGGGGAAGCAGCTGAAACATCCCCTGTCCAGAGCTGTCTGCTCTGCAGATCTCGCCTCAAGGGTCACCGTTCCCAGCTCCCTGGGGAACGGGCCCGCAGGGGGACAGACACCCCATGGCAGCAGTTGGCTGTCCCATGCTAAGAGCCCACATTGTCGGTACTAGGTATGCTAGAGTCTGCATGAGTCCTACTTCATCTCAGGGTTGTCAGGTCTGGAAGCCGTCACCGTGATCCTCTTTCTGACGGGGGGCATGTGCTTCTCTTTCTGTTTCCGTAGCGAGGTCCGCCAGGAGATCCTGGACCACCAGGGCCCCCGGGTCCGCCAGGAGTGCCAGGATCTGATGGCATCGATGTGAGTATGTAGTTCAGTCCAGAAGCCTGAGCTGGGAATGTGGGGAGGAGGAGGGAGGGAGCCAGGCACAGATACAAAGGGGGGCATTGTGTGTAGGCTCAGAGTTGCAGTTCTCAGCTGTGGGCGGCAGAGGGTACTGGAGCACGTCCTTTCAGCACATGTGGTTTTACTGGGCTGCTTCTGCAAAGCCTTATTTATTCCCAGGTCAGGGATGAGGGTCAGGCCTGATGCAAGCTCCTGGTAAGTCCGTATGTGTCCTGCTCTCAATGCAGAAATCATCGAGCAAAGCTCTTAGGCTGGCGTTACACGGGGTTTGCATGGCGGGGATGGATCACTCCCCACATGCCCTATGTTCTCGCGCTCTTCTTCTGAAGCATCTGCTACTGGCCGCTATCAGAGGCAAGGTCTTGGTCAGTCCCAGACTCTTAGGATGCTAATGGTCACAACTGAGCTTGCAATCAGTGAGTCTCTGCTGCCAGCCTAGGGCTGGGAGCTCAAGACACAAACCCTATCAAACTCTGCTCAGCGGACACTTACCCAAAAGGTGGGATTGTCCCAGTTCTCTGCACCCCGCTCCTTGCTGGCTCCCTTAGCTCCTCCAGGGCAGCGGTGGTCTCTCTCTCTCTGTGTTGTTGCCTCTCCCAGCACAGCGGGGCTCTGATTCTGAGGCTTTTGGGTTACACTGCAATACAAACAATGGGCCATTCACTGTTATGGCCTCAAAGCCAAGAGACTTGTGGGGTTAGGCCTCCCGGACCATTTCCAAACATCATTGGCAAGGGGAAAAGCTGCCAGAAGCTGGGACTGTACAGGCCATTGCTTCTGGGATACATATATACATACATAATACATATACATACATATATAAGCAAAAGTGCCAGGGTTGCATTAATAAGTCGGCTTTAGAGAGGTTCTGAAGATCCCTGTTTGCATCCTTGGGCTCTGAAATACCTTTGAAAACTGGACCTAAAATGCCTTTTGTGGGGGAAATTTTGTGGTTAGGAATTAAAACAACACTTGTGCTGTCCCAGTCACCCTGGCTCTGCCCCTTAGAGTCTGTGTTAATCTGCTCGGGGTGGTAGTGACCTATGCAAACCTCTCTGTAATGCACTGGAAAAGGATCAGTCCAGAGCAAAGCCAGCTCCCAGCAGAGAGCCCCAGCCTGGGCCTCTCCTGCTGAGGTTGCTCCCATCAACTTCCAAGAGAAGGTCCTATAGGATCAGGGCCCAAGATGAGAAGCGGAGATTGGATCCTAAGGGAGGAAGAAGGGGTGGTGAGGATGGTTCTTGCCCCCAAGGGATCTGGATCAAAAGCTGCAATGGGGCAGACAGGGTTTAGCAGGGGTTGGGGCCTGGGTGTGGGAGGGACCAGGATGCTTCTGCAGTGGGGTGATCTCTGGCTGAGCAGATTGGAGATCTTTGCTGGACACGTGGCGTCTGAGTGCTAAGACTCACCAGCCTGGGACTCGGTGGGGTGGAGCCTGGAACCTAACCAACCCTTTCAGGCATCAAGACCTGATCTGTTCTCTGGGCCCAGCCCCATATGCCCCATCCCTGGAGAATTATCTAGGGTTATTTATAGACGCAGTGACCTTCTCCTTTTAGACCACCCCATGGGAGCTGGGCGGAGGGGCAGGGTTAGTGGGCATTAACAAGCCATCCCTCTCCAAGCCTGTGGTGCATTCAAGCTGAGCCTGGACAGCGACGCCAGCTGCTTGGGGCGTGAGTGCCATCTCCAAGGGGCCGGCACTGTGCTGCCCATGTGCCTGCT
Organism: Alligator sinensis; assembly: GCF_000455745.1. NCBI lineage: Eukaryota > Metazoa > Chordata > Crocodylia > Alligatoridae > Alligator > Alligator sinensis. The sequence goes on along the minus strand of NW_005842488.1, from coordinate 513,548 downwards.
TGGAGGGGCTCCGTACCCCAATGCACAGCTGGTGGCTGGTGACGCAGCCTCTCTGGCTGCACGGGTTTATGAACACTGAAACTCTGGTGTCCTGAGGGGCTTTTGCAGGCTTCAAAGCCTGCTCGCCTCTTTCTGAGGGAGAGATGAATGAGAGGGGGAGGTCCCGCAGTCAGAGGTTGCTTGCTGCAGGCTGGATCAAAAGGACAGTCAGGATGTATCCTAACCTGTGCTTGAATCCGGTGTGAGCAGAGCCCTTAAATCCAACCAGACCAGCAGTGTCCTGCTGCTTAATACCCCATCCCCTAGGTACGAGGTACAAGGGAGGTCTGGGTGGTAAGAGCCAGTTGCAGTGGTTACTTTCCAGCTTGAGTCTTTCTCCCCCCACAGAATTTCTTCTGATGGCTGGAGTGTTCTCCCCATCCTGTTCTGTGTTGCGGCAGGACCATCATTGCATGGGTGTTTGGCAGTCGCCATGCCAGGGGTGGCTTCACAGCACGGGGGCAAGGAGGGATCACTCTATGCTAGAGGTTTCCAAGTGAGCGGCTCCTCCTTCTTCCATTGGAGAGCGTGTCCTGGGCATCTTCCCTTCCAGAATTGGTGGCTCCATCCCAAACCCTGCGATGCACAATCCAATGATATCAGAGCAGCATCCCGGAGATGCAGGGAAGCCCTGGAGATAAATCTGCTTTCCAGGAATGAGCAGGGGGTGCCCCTGGGTTCCTGCCCAGGACTTTTTCTCCATGCATGTAGCACCCAGACAGGATGGAGGGTCAGTCTTGCAGCCCCTTCCCCCAACACCTCTGCTCCCCTGGCCTTCCCCTTGCCATGTGCTTGCTGCTGTTCCTGAATGCATTGGAGTCCGGCTGAATTTTACACCAGAGAAATGACTCAGCACAGCTGACCAGGTCCCTGTGCTGTGACCCGGACAGGGAGAAGGAGCTTTCGGAGGCTGGACATGGGCCTGGATGGGCGTTTTCCAGCAGCACAGACCTGCCTCTAGTCTTGGGGTGGGGAGGTTGGTTCTTAGTCAGGCTGGATGTGTGTGGGCTCTGCACAGCAGCATCTCAGCATCTTGCCTGGGCCTGTATGGCCTTTAAGATCGATAGATGCTGCAGAAACCAATGTTGCTTTCTGTTCATAACCCTCTTGTTTTTCCCCCTAGGGTGACAAGGGCCCGCCGGGCGCTGCCGGGTCCCCGGTGAGTATGGGGTCAGTTTTCCAATCTGCTCCCAACCCATTGCATGTCCAAGCCTTTCCAGAAAGTGGCTTTGAATTTGTCCAAATGCCTATTTTCTAGGGCTCCAAGGGGGAACCAGGACCTCCGGGCCCAGATGGGCCTCCAGGGAAGGCAGGCATTGATGTAAGTATGCGTGCCATGAGAGACGGTCCTTGGGTGACAGGGCTTTGCCTCCATGTTCAGACTACTCCACGTATGGTTTGGCTGCATAGACTTATCTCTACCCCGCTCCCATTGTCCCCTAGTATTGCACACCTGCCCTCTCTCCCTATCTCCATGGACCTGTGGTGCTGTTGCCTCTCCCCCCTCCACTATTGCAGCCCTGGGCTATGCACAGTCCATACATTTTAACCCTTTCCTGAGTCCCAGCTTTTCTGTCTGCTCCCTGTACTAGACATACCCTTGCACCTCAGTGCTGTCCTGGAGAACGGGGAGTGAGGGGCATCTTCCTGTGTTATCAGAGTGCGTCTGTGTGCACTGGAATATTTGCTGTTGGCTGGGGTGTGCTGGCCTCTTTGATTCATTTTGGGGAGGGGATTACATTCCTACAGGAGTAAAAAAGTGGTGGGAGTGAGGGCGGGTGCATGGGGGTATGAATGTGGGGCGCATTGTGTATGCCTGCAGTATCCAGGGGCTGCTTGAGCATGGCTGGTGCCTGGGGGATACACCTCTTGGGTGTAACTCTAACCAAGGATTACAGCATGCAACTCAGAGTAAAAAATAAGCCTAATTAAACTGCAGGGGCCTATGTTTTGCCCTTGAAAGTGGCTTCATGCACCTGTTGGATTCGTTCCCCACCCCTTCCATAACACTAGATGGAATGGTAGGAAGTTATTATAATAATGCATCCTCTTGCAAAAGAACAAATCTTTGCAGAGTGGAGCTGGGTCGAGCACAGGGCCTTTCAGACCAACATGGGGTTTAGCAAAGCAGTTGGAAGAAGACCTAACACGGTGCATAGTTCAGCATCCATTTGTGGCTACATGAGCCTCTTTTTAGTGAGACAGGCCCAGCTTTCCCCTGCGCTCTGCTGAGGTTCATGGAGTCCTTCCAGATGGATCTAGGCATGACTGTGATTAGACTCTGCTGTATCTCAGCCCACCTCCCTGCAGCATCTGAGCACAGAGAAAATGATTCCCTCAGTAACAGCAAACGTACGAGCTGATCACTTTTCTAGCCCTTTACATCATTTCAAGTCTGTGCTCCATGGAGGAGAGGGGAGTTCTGAGCCTGGGCTGATTTATTCACTTTGAGGACTTGACCCTAAACCCCGCAATCTGTCCTCATTCATCTAGGTAAGGATTTACTCATATGACCATTGCAAAACTGGGCCCCTGGTTTGTAAGAATCTGTCCCCTGCCCTAGAAATGTGAATGACATTGGATTGTTTGCTCTCAGGGATGGGGGTTGCAAACACACACACGCACACACACACAATTACAGGGCTCTCTGTATCCGCATGCAAGTAGGAGCCACCTCCTTAATACAGAGATGACAGGGTGGCTAGTAACGGGGTATGTGCATGCTGTGTCAGGCCCTGCTGCCCTTGGTCATCTGAGCAAGTTCCTGTGAGCTCTGGCCTGCTGGTATCAATCCAGAGCCGCTCTGTGTACATGAGATGAGAATCCACCCAGTGCCCACTCGGGGAATGCCCACGGTGCCAAGGTCTGCAAGACCAAGCCCTTTATTTGCAAATGACCACTAAGACCTCATCAGCTGTTGCAGCTCATTTGCTGTCCGAGCAGGAGGGAAGGCAGGGCTGTGGATCAGAGAGCATCCGGAAATCCCATTCGTGCAAACAGGCATGCAATTGCAGCACAGGAAAGGGAAAAAACTGTTGCATGTACAAACGCCCTCATGCATTAGCCTGAGAGCAGGGTGGAGTGTGGAAAGCTGTTGTCAGCATAGCTCAAGCCTGGGGGAGCCCAGCAAATGCACTACTCCCCAGATCTCCAGCACCTGCTGTGCTAGTGCTGGGCTGCTCGTGTGCACACCCCTCCTCCCAGCAAACACCCCCAACCAATGCATCAGTCCTAGCCTGCAGCCCCGCTGTGCCATCCAGACTAAGCCACCCCCAGTTCTGCCAATGCCTCTCCATCCTGACCTCTGCCAGGCTACTGCTGCTCCTCCCAGGACACTTCCACTCTCACCCTCAGCATCCCCCCAGAGGCTGTTTCCCATTCCCCACCAACTCTGCTGTTGGCATTGAGCTCCGCGGTTCTTGCTTGCTGCCCGGTGCTATTCAGACACAGCCGAGCATGCTCCAGTGTGGGGGTGGACAGATATCCAGCACTGATGATACCCCAAGTCACATCCCTATCTGCTCTGAATGCACTCCTCCAAGGAGAAAGGCCCCTGCATTGAGAGACAGAGCCTTGTGACATTAGCAGGTGACAAAACATCTGAGAGGACATTGCTGAGAGGTTGGAGCGATGTCTTCCCAAGTGCCTCGTGACACCGGGACTTCACTCCAAATGCAAGTTACACACGAGTATTTTCTGTGTGTCACCTGCCCAACAGCTTGAGGAGATGTTAGCAGCTTGTTAATAATCCTGAACACCAGGTGGTTAAAGGAGCCCCTGCAGAAACATCAGCTGCTGGAAGAACTCAACTGTGCTGTAAATGAGAAGGAAAAATGGTCCAGGATGGAGGCTAACCCCCCACAATCTCTCCCTTTGCAGGGCCTGACAGGAGCAAAAGGGGAACCAGGGCCCATCGGACGTCCAGGACCTAAAGTAAGCATGGGTCATTTGTGCCTGTTTCGTCTAGCAGCATGGCCTCTCCTCCTGGAAGCAAAGGGCATGGATGGGGGAGGTACAGGGTGGTGCTGCCACGTCTCAAGGGATTCGGATCTAGTCAGACATGCAAAGGAACCAGGCTGAGCCCCTCAGCCGCTGTGAATCAGCACAGGTCTGGTGTAATCCCTGGTGAGATGCTGCCAGCTAAGGACCTGGCTTCATGGATCCTACCTCTGCAACAGGCCAAGACCAGAATGAAAGGGCCAAGAGCAGCAACTTTCATCTTAGCGTCTCAATAGCCTGCTCGAGACCAGGGACCCTTTGTGCCAAGCACTGTGCATGCACTCAGTCAGAGCTGCCTTGATTAGCTTGTCCTTGGACAGCTGTGTGGGGAACAAAGGGCCTGGGGGTGTATTAAAATACAAGGGCTTGCTAGGATTGGCAGGGTGGACAAAGCTGACATCAGTGGGAGTTGGATCAAGTCTGTAGACATCAGTGGGAGTGGGATCAAGTCTGCAATGAGACAGATCCTCAGCTAGTATAAATCACTATTGCAACAGGGGTTGGGACCCCAATGCCAGCTATAGATGGGGACTGCAATTGTGTTAGGTGCTGTCCAAACACGGGAATAAAAAAACTGCCCTGAGCAGCTTCAAACCAGCACAGCTGGACTGAAGCCCCCAGAGCTGTACTGACTGACACCAGTGGAGGGTCTAGACCAGGGCGCTCTGGCACTCTGAGGCACCCCGAGATGCTTTCAAAGGCGCCACGTAGTGCCACACAACATTAGCACAGTTAGGTGTGCAAATGTGACTTATAAGAGAAACCCAGAGATTTCAAACAGGCATCCAAAAACTTTCTGACCTGTTGTGGGCTTCCCGAGCTTTTTGCAACAGGAGAGCGGCCTGGTTGCTTTTCTGTAGTCAAAAAATGAGTGAAGAGCTGGATTTTCTAATGAGTGCCTTGAGTCTAACAAGGTCAAGAACCACTGGTCTAGCCCATGGATTGAGCTTGCTCAGAAAGATTTTGTTAACTTTTTTCCCCCAGCCAAAAGCAGAATGTTTTCTTCCCCAGTCAGAAAATCCAGCCCCCTCCTCCCCTTGCTTCTGGTTTCCTAGCTCTGACTCTCTCCTCCTGCACTGACAGGGCCAGCCTGGACTTCTAGGGCCTCCGGGACTCCCTGTAAGTATCTGCTTCCATCAGAAATGCTTGCTGGGGAAATGGGTTGATAGCCATGCCTAATGGCCTGGGAGCCAGGATTGTAACCGCATTTCTGCCACGGACTCACTCTATGGGCAGGTGCACAAACCCCTCCGGGCCACAGGTTCCCCAAGTGCAACCCTGCTCCAGCTCCCCCTAGGAAGGGCCACGGCTAACACAGCAAGGACAGCAGAGACTTTCTGATGCTCCCTATCTGATTAGCTTCCCCTGGAGCTAAGAACGGGAAAGGATGTCAGCCTTCATGGCCCCTTTGTTGAGTGGTTTGGCCAGGGCTAGTGCCACTGAGATTGCTGGATTATATATGGGAGCACCTGGTTTGAAGCCCTCCTCTGTGGCTTCGTGCCTTGGGGTCACTAGTTCTCTGTTGCTCTGTGGGTGTGTCAGAGGCTGCCCAAGCTGTCAGATCCTCTCTAGATTTGTCTGTGAAACCCTGTCCCTCATCATACAAATGCCTCCCTAGGAGAGATCCCACTGGGTTTCCAAGCTGCTATCAGTGCAGACTCTCCTCCTGTGGCTCAGGTAGGGGGATCAGAGGGTGCTGGGGTGGGGTGGATCAAGGACCAGGCAAGCCAAAAGAATAGCTATAGATTATCCCTGCTCTGGCCCTGAAAGGAGAACATGGTCTGGGCTACATTCATTTAGGCAGGAAGGCAGGCCCAGTGGCTAGGGCTTGGCTCAGGAGACCTGCCCTGCCACAGACTTCCTGTGTGACCTTGGGCATGCCCCATAACCTCTCTAAGCCTCAATTCTCATTGGTGATAAGCTTGTTCAAGCTGGAGATGTTACTGCCTAGGCTCTTTGCATAACACTTACCCTTCCATGGGGCTGCTTCTGCAGTGGCAAGTGGCCTTGAAGCCCCCGGAAGTGCTCTGGAGTCACCCTTGGAAGGAGAATGCAAACATGTAGAGCAAGGGCTGTATCCTGACCACCCATAAGGGCAGTAGAGTCACTGCAAGCTGATTCGGAGTTGGAGAACTTTAGTAATCCATTGTAATCCTCTTTTTGTTGCAGGGCCCGTCGCTGCCAGGACCGCCTGTAAGTGCTGTGCTGCTGGGGGCTGGTTGGCTGGGAAGCGGCAGGGTCAGGATAGGATGTGAAGAAATCAAACCCATTCAGCCCCTTGTGAATGGGGATGAAACCGCCCCAGCCCTGTTAGCATCCAAGCCAGGTCTGTGGCCAGATCCTCCAGGTGCCCTGGGAAGGTTGTTGTAACCCCTGGCATCCCACCCTGGAGCTGGGAAGGGCTGAATGGAGCGGATCAGGGACCAGGCAGAGGAATTAACCCTCCTGCAGCTGGTTTGGAGCTGCTGTTCTCCAGCATTACTCAAGGCAGCACCATGAGGTATCTGCTCAGTGTCTCAACAAACAGACCAGTTGAACCCCTCCTACCCAGGCCTGATGGTACATGCAAAAACACCATAGCTGTGCTCCACCTGGGTGCTATCTCCCTGAGCTAAGTGGATCTCAGATGCATCCAGGTCACTCCAAGGGCATCCTCACCCCATTGTGGGCAGAGGGTCATCCACAGGTGGACCCCGACCCATGTGTTTCTTGCTGGGTGGAAAGTCTCTCCCTACCAACAGGGACGGTGTTGCTTTCCTGTAGAGTTCCCCTTGAATTCATACATCAGAGCAGTACAGCAAGCATCCCACTCATCCCAACACAGGTTAGATCAGCATATTAATGCAGGGAAGCCTTACAGCCCTCATAACAGTTGTACGGTCCTGCTCAATAACTTCACGTGTCTCATTCGGTAGTTTTTACTTACCTTCACTTCTGTCACAGTTCAATCTACCTGCTTGCTGCCCTTCAACACAGAAAGGTGATGTTTGCCTGCTACATGCACCGAGTTCTCTTGTATGGGCCTAAGACTTTCAGCACTGGGAAAAAAAGGCCAGTGCATTTGCCCTCTAGCACATTTCTAGAAAAAAAAGGGATTGATTCCTGCCCCCAGCAGTTTATTACTCCATGAGAAAGCTAAAGTCTTGGAGCGGGCAGCTGAATTAAACATGGTCAGGAGTTGGTTTTAGAGCATTTGCCAACCCTCTAGATCAAGGCTTGGGCAGATGAACAATTAAAATGAGAGGAACAAACTTGCTGCTTGTGAGCTTGCATCAGCTGCATTGTTATACCTGTTTCATCTATCCTTTCTTGTCCCGCAGTGAGTGAAGCAAAATCGCAGTGACTTGCCCCTGAATAAAACAGATGGAGTTTACTGAGGTTTAACATCCCCTTTCCACGGGATATAAGGTCCACTTTCCATGGGATAGAGCCGACACACAAAACACTTAGAGCAGATGCAGCTGGGATGAACCCAGTAGCGCTCTTTGGCTTGCTCAAGCTCTCAGAATCTATCACCGTGTTCAACGAATGTTTCTTTCCTTTGCTAAGGGGCCTCCAGGTCAGGTTGGACTTCCTGGGGAAATCGGTGCCTTGGGACCTAAGGTGAGGAATCCAGCTGGACAAAGGATCTGTCTGGGTGCAAATGGGCCTGCTTGCTGCGACTCAATGTAGGAATGAGCCTGATTTTCAATGAGCCACCCTCCTCCTGCACTCCATGGTGAAGGGGCTCAGCTCCTTTGGCAGTCTCATTTCCACTGCAGCATGCATGCGCTGGCATCAATGGAGTGACTCCAGTTCTGCCTCTGTATAGCAGAGAGCGGGAGATGGCATCCTCTGCGGGTCACTGCAGGACTGCATGGCGGGTGAGCGGGCTCCTGCGAGCTTGTTTCAGCGAGGTGCTTCTGCTGAACTGGAACCTGTAGTGCAGGTGCCTCTCAGGTCTTCCCCTTGTAATGAGGGACAGGCAGCCCCGACCTGGAGGGTTTCTCTTTCTCTCCCCTGGTTTTGCAAGTCATTGCATTTGGCAAGGTGGAACAGTGAATGTAAGCCTCCAGTGCAAGGGTGGGCAACATGCAGCCCACGGGTCAGTTGTGCCTGCCAGGCCATTCTATCTGGCCCACGGGGCCCCTAAAAAATTTAGAAAATTAATATTTATCTGCCCTGGGATGCTTGTCATGTGGCCTTCGATGGCTTGCCAAAACTCAATAAGCAGCCCTCTGCCCAAAATAATTGCCTGCCCCTGCTCCAGTGGCTACTGGTTCTCCAGCCATCCCATAGGATTTGTCCTTCCATCCCTTCATTTTTAAGCCCTTTGCAAATGCTGGTGTCCATCTACCCATGTTGGGGCAGAGCTGGGGCAGAAGGTGGCACCAGGGGTACTATGGATGTGGCCAAGGGACTGGCCAAAGCATGCCCGCAATGTGAATGGCTACCTACACCGCTACGGACCAGCCATACAGGGGTGGGAGGGGGACTTACACGGCATGCGCATCTTGTTGGTTTAGGCTTGATATGCTGGTTTAGGCCTGATACAAAGCTCACTGAAGCCAATGCAAAGACTCCTGTTGCATCCAATGGGCTTTGGCTTGGACTCCAAGGTCTGGTGAAGTCTCCCCTCCCCTCCCTCCCGGTTGCACGCCTGGTCTCAGCCTGCTACCCATGCAGGTCCTTCTTCAGCCCAGCGCTTGGTGCTGGACCTCACAGGGTCATTCCTGTGGGCTCACCTGCCAAGGTGCCTGAGCTAGCATGGATGCTGAGGTCTGTATAGGGGTATTTCATTTCTCCCCCTGCCTCAGTGCTTTGGGTAGCTACATGCCTTTCCTACACCTACTGCTTTCATTGGGGTTGCTCTTTTTCAGGGGGATCCTGGACCTGATGGACCACGAGGCCCCCCAGGACCCCCCGGAAGACCTGTGAGTATTAACCCCCATCTCCCCTGGCATTTCGTAGCTGGGGGCCTTGCATATGGGGGTGAATTAAAATAAAGTCCTTGATCCCAGCCCTTGGGCTAGAGGGTGAGACTTGGAGCAGTGGGTTTAGGTGCAGACCCAGCAAGGTGATCAAGGGGATCAGGATCGGGCTTTCAATGGAGGGAGCTCAATGCCTCCCCAGAGCAGACCCACAGTGGACAGCTGACCTTATCAGCAGCCACCTGGGATGGGGGTGGCCTGAGCTGAGCCAAGCTCATGCTTCAGGGTGTAAAGCTGGTCTCTGCAGAGGTCAGGAAGGAAGGAGTCCACAGCCCCGCGGAAAGATCAGGAGGTGGGCGCTGAGAGCAAGCACCCCAGTTCTTTTATCCAGGGTGCGAGTAGGTGAACCAATGGTTTGCACTGCTCAGATACCCCCTCACCCCTACACTGGAAGCAACTCATAGAGGTCTATGCTTTAGTAGTCTGACCATCAAGGTTTATGCATGGACCGCAGTGTTGCTTTGAGCTGCTTGGTTTCCCAGGGCACTGCTTGCAGATGGTGATATCTCCTGGCTCTCTGGAGAAGAACTGGGAGTCTGGACCCCCAGTATCTCAGATAAGAGAGTGAGGTCTGTTGGCTAGTGCAGAGAAAGGAGTAGACCCAGGGTCTCTTTCCTGGCCCTGCCACTGACTCACTGTGTGACCTCGGTTCGGTCACTTCCCCCCACTCTGTGCCTCAGTTTTCCCATCTCTAAAGGAGGGTGTAATAATCACCGCCCTTTGCAACGTGCTTTGAGAGGAAAATGCCTTGTAGTGTTCTTCCTGCACTAGGGTGCCTGATGGTTTTGTCTTATTCCAGGGCCCACCGGGACACATCCAAGGCCTAGAAGGCAGTGCTGACTTCTTGGTAAGAGCTGCAGTGATGCTTCCAACTGCCCCTCACAACCGAGAAGCAGCAGGGAGAGTATGTAGGGCCAGAACTGGAGGTCTGCTGCCACTTGTCATTGGGATGTCACTGGGGAGGGGTCAATCAGCGACCTGTAGCTGCTGAAGAGCTCAGACCCCTTCCCCCCTGAATCCCTGTGCTGCTGGGAATCCTGATCTCTATGGGGCTGGTACAGCTTGCAGACTTTGGACCTCACCCTGCTCTCCCCTGGGGGTTTGTTTCATCTGCCAGCTCCTGCCTTTCCCTTTATGCACCAGAGCTAGCCGCTCCCTCCCAGGGGGCTCTAGTTCATGTGCCCTCAATGCTGGCTAGTCTGATCCACCCCATTAGGATGATCACTCAGCCTCTGAGGCCAGCACATCCCCTAAGGGCATCATTTTAGAGTCCAACTAGGTTTGCTTTGGGCTGCTGAGAGCCTGGCAGAGCCTGGCCTCCTTGGGTGGGTTTTCTGAGGCAGTCTGAGCCCCTTGAATGGGCACCTAAACCCCT
>NW_005842488.1:464793-503149 GCF_000455745.1 Alligator sinensis | reverse complement strand
GCTCTGTGGGTGTCCCTGGCTCTTTGCTGCCGGGCAGCTGCTAGGTATCATCAGCTTGGGCATCATAAACAGCCTGCCTGCATCTCTCCCCCTTCTCCAGGGAAGCCTAGTACAGGGGGGGCTTCATCGTGGAGGGGTGCAGGTCGATGCATGAAGAGCGTTTATTCCCTGCAGGGGACCCCCCGGCTAGAGATCTCCAAAGGGCCCAGTCCAAGAGCTGCTGGGGTCCATGGGAGAGGGGAAAGGCTGATGCAGCCATCAGCTGAGCACAGTGTGTGTGGTGGCAGATCTGGATCTGCCTTAGCATAGCTTGAATAGCCATCGCAGCCCCTGCAAAGAGTCACTGCTTCTCCCCCTTTCTTCAGGCCCCAAGCAATGAGTTCATGGTGAAGGACAGGCCCCAGGAAGGCAGCCTTGGCAAGAGGCAGGCCCGCGGGCTTTCCCCAGAGCATCAGACAGGCTTGGGTGCTGGGGCCAGAGGAGGTGTCAGCACTCTCCTTCTGTTGTGCTAATGCTGCAGGGGTTGCGTGACATGAAATGAGTCTGCGAATGAGCTGTTGAGAGAGCCTGGGCAGAGCCTGGCCTCCTTGGTGGCTTTCCGGGAGGCAGTCTGAGCCCCTTGAATGCCAGCCCAGCTCTCATACCAGCCTGGCTCAGATGCCCAGTGCCAGCTCCAAATCCCTGCTCCGCTCACACCAAGCCCCGTGCCTGGATGTGACCCTTCTGCTGCTACTCTGCAGTCTGGCATTGTTTCCTAATTCACACGTGCCACTTCTTTTTCCCCACCAGTGTCCAACCAACTGCCCGCCAGGACCCAAAGGCCCGCAGGGACTGCAGGGCCTGAAGGTAAGGTGACAGTGCTCCAGCTGGGGACCTTTGCATCTAGGAAGCATCAGTTGCTGCTGCTGGAGCTGAAGGGGCAGACTCGAAGACTGCTCTACACAGTCCAGCCACTAGCAGGGAAAAGAGAAACTCTGTCCCAATGGGTCACACTAGTAACACCTGCCCGTGCCCTTCTGTGGAGTCCATGGAGGGAGCTGCTGTGAATGCAGGGGTGACTTGCGCTCCCCACTTTTACTAGCCCTCAAATCCACATTGAAGGATAGCTGCAGTGTCTAAAGGGCTGGGAGGCTTCCTGGTGCCTTTGCCCAGCTCTTTATGTAAAAGAGGCTAGAGCTAAGCTATGAGCAAAGGGCAAACCATGTACCATCAGCCTTGCTGCCTCTGTCACGGAGGATGCTCTGGGCTGCAGCACCGTGTGAACACAGGCATCTCTTAACTGCAGATGCAGGAAAGTGCTTCCCCCCTCTCTTCACTTGTGTGTGCACATGCAGATGACATGTGGTCCATGCCTGGGTGGGTATGTTCCCGCTGGCAGGCCATGGATGTCCCTTGCAGCTGCGGCACTACCGGAGAAGTGGCACTGAATGTGAGACTTAGGAGTGCTTTAATCATTGCTTCTTTTTCCTATAGGGACACAGAGGCCGCCCCGGTGCCCTTGGGGAGTCGGGCAGACAGGGCAGGCCGGTGAGTACAGCTCCTCTGACCAGCTCTTTGGGGCCTTTTGAGTTAGAGATTAGTGCTGCCTATGAGCCAGGTGTCACAGGCAGATGGAGAGGAGTGTAGGGGGCCTGGTGTGGACCTGAGACAGGGGACAGAGAAGAAGGGAGACCAAAGGAAAGGGATGGAGGAGGGGACAATGGATGGAGGGGAAGAGACAGGAAAATGCCAGGTGGGAAACAAGTTGGGGTATGGGAAATACCAGGAGCGGGGGAAGAGGGAGATGGGAGACAGAGGGGCGCCTGCCCTGGGGCTGGCAAGGTGGAGAGGAGGTTAATGGAGCTGACAGTTCCCACAGTCTGCTTTGGGTCTCCTGCTTTTCCCATCGCCGTGTGGTTGGTTGGGCATGGGCTGCTCCACGCCAGCCCCAGAGCCCCCCTGGCGTCCCAGGAAGGTCCCGTGCTGTGGTGGGGAAAAGAGGCCCCTGGGTCTCCGGTCTCTGCCGCCTGCTCCAAAGACCTCCCTGCATTGACATCTCTCCTCGCTCCTGTTTTCTCTCAGGGTCCCAAAGGCGACGTGGGTGTTTCCGGCGAACAAGGCATCCCAGGCCCTCCAGTAACGTATTTATTTCCATTGATTGTTGTCACCGCTTGGTGCTTTTGACATGGACTTCTTGTGGGGAGGGGTCACTGCCACTTAGTCTTCCTCCTGGATGTTCAGGGAGTGGGCTCCACCTGGTCTCCCCGAAGGACCCAGGCATCCCCACAACCTGATCCACCTCCTCATTAGGAGCATGGTTCAGGCCAGGAGCTTGAAAACAAGAGAGAGTATCCTCGTTCCTGGTGGCCAGTTGCTTTAGCTATGGTAGGAGGAGAAAATCTCAAACAATGGACAGACGTCTTGGCCATTGACAGATGATGAGATCTTGAGCGATGCTTGGCCATCTTGGCCATTGACAGGAGGAGGTTGACAAGGGGATCTCCAACAGCCCTGGAGTCCGAGTCTTCTGCTTATACTGAATGCAGTTTGAACAGGGGAGTTTACCTCCCATACTGCCATCCAAACAGCTCAACCCTATGGAGATTGAAGGGTTTTGTCTCTCTGGCCTTCATCTCCTTGCTGGGCCTGCTGCTATAGGCAGGAATGGGAGGCTGAGCAGTACAGCACTGGGTGGAGAGTCGCTCAGGACTCCTACACACATGCTTTATTGCCCCAGACATGCCTTGTCCCTCCCTTGGCCTTACTCCCCCCGCCCATCCACTGTGATGCTGGCTTTCCATTGGGATACATAGATGAGGAATGCTAGATAAGAGCCAAGTGTCATTGCTAGTCCTCCAGTGTCCCACAAGGAGACAGGTTCCTGAACAGCTGCTGCACGGCGATGCCTTCTGTTCACTCCCAGCCTAGGCAGTGGAAGGCTCTGAAGCCAATTCGTCATCCCCCAGGCCATCTGGTTGTGTTCTCCCTTATTAAAAATCAAGAGTCCCTTTAAAAGGCTGTGGGTCCAGTTCAGACCTCACATGGGTTGGTGTCCCTCTGTTCTCTGGGATTAGGCCAGCATAAGAGATCTGCATCAGATCTGCATCGGTAACACAGGTAGCTGTGCATGCTCCAGGTGGTAGTGGTCTTCACGGAAGGCCTCTTCTTCGGATACTTCTTCAAATGAGCTGAAAGGCTGGTACCTCAACACATGGAAGGAGTTCATCCGTTGCCTTCTAGCACATGAATGCAATGTGTTTTTCCATGGGAGGTCTCTGCCTTCCCCCTCTCATCACAAGGGGAGCTAAAAGCAAAATGGGTTTCCAAGCCAGCTGCCAGGAGGTTGCTCGGCGTCCTCAGCTGTCTGCACGCTGCAGCATTTCAGGTCTTCACAGCCAAACTCTCCAGCCACAAAGGCACAAAAACCTGCTCCTTAAATTAAGGGGGAAGCTCTGCAGGGAAGGGGCTATGACACATAGCTGAGCAGTGTGGCACATGGTCCCCTACCAGTGCGTGGCAATAGGGATTCATTTACTTCAGGTGCTTTGGTCCGTACTGGAATGACTCAAAAATAGCATCTGAAAATCCTTTATCTGGTCTTTATTTCCCCAAATCTTTCCTTAGTTCCCCAAGTTCATCCCTTTACCTGTCTTGAGGGGAGGCAAAGGTATGATCCTGGTTATGGTTATAATAACCAAGGCTTTCTGCCTGGGGCAGAGATGTGTGGGCATACGGCACCGATAGATTGGATTTAATACGACAAACGAGTGAACATCAAGAAAAGCTCCATTTTTCCATCTCTACGGAGTGGGATTCTGTTCGGTTGCCATGAAAATGCTTGGAGTCAGTGATTAACCCCTGAGAGGAGAGCCCTGACCTGGGAGCCAGGGCGTCTTGATCCTGACATCAGCTCTCTCTGTGCCTTCAGGCAAGTAGTCCTCAAGTTGCTTCCTGCCTCAGTTTCACTACATACAAAATGGGGCTCATCCTGCCTACCTCCCAGGAAGGATTAATGCCTTTGTGATTATTGAGCGACTTGATGATGAAAAGCAATTAACAGGCCCAAATCCCTTTGAAGCTGGTGGGAGTTTCACATGAGCAAGGATGACAAGCTCTGACTCATGGATGCTGTTACATCGACAGCTGGGAAAGGGCATCGCCAACGGCTGGCAGAGTTTGGGGGGAGCAGCAGGATCTGCAAATGTTTGGGATTTGGCAGGAAGGACGAGTTTCCAATCAGTTTTAGTAATCATCGTCTTGTTGGTGGGAGGAGGGGGGTGGTATTGTCACACAGTCCCATTGCTCCTGGCACGTGGTCTGATGCGGAGAGGTGCCAAATTAATCCTGTGTGTTTTCTCTTTTGCACAGGGTCCTCTGGGACCCAGGGGTTACCCTGGCATGGAGGGTCCGAAAGGCGAGATGGTAAGCACCCGGGGGGACTGGGACCACAGCTCTGCTTGGCTGCATTATGCTCTGCTCCAGCTGGCTTCCTCTGGGTTGGGATAAGGCATTGATGCCAAGGGAGGGCCTGAGAGGTAGAGCGGGGTGAGTGGACGCTGGAGTCAAGCCTCCTTCAGCTCTCAGAAGAGAACGAAGTTTAGTGTCTAGAGCAGCGATTCTCAGCCAGGCTGCCAAGGTACCTTGGGGTGCCTTGAGCTCCTTTCAAGGGTGCCACAGGGTGCCATACAGTGTTAGCACTGTTGGGTGTGCAAGCACGAGTCACAAGATAACCTGGAGATTTCAGCTAGGAATGCAGTGTGAGAAAAACATCTTGCCCTGTTGTGGTCTTTCTGAGTTCTTTGTAAGAGAAAAAATGCTCTTTTATTTCTCTGTAGTCAGAAAATGAGGGAAAGCTAAAACTTGGCATTTCCCAAGGGGTGCCTTCAGTCTAAAAAGGTTGAGACCCACTGGTCGAGAGCAAGCAGATAGGGGGCTGAATTCTCTGACACAGCCCTGCCACAGGCAGCTCGCTTCCCCATGTTGTGCCTCAGTTTTACCACCTGTAAAATGGGGGGTCATGGCATTGATCCATAGCAGAGAGCACGATGCAGCATAAATGTCATCATCATCATCTGGATGCAGCATAATCGTCATCGTCATCATCTAGACAGCATTGTGGCTGTCACTGAACAGCCTCCCATCCACACCCTGATTCTCCCCTCCCCCTTGTGCTCTGTTTGCAGGGACCCAGTGGTTATAAAGGAATGATTGGCTCTATTGGAGCTTCTGGAAAGCCGGTAAGTCCTTTCCCCTCCCTCTTTTGGGGTTGCTGCTGTGAACAGAGGAATGGCGGGGCTGTAAGGGACTTGCTATCTTCGGCCACCACATCCTATGTCACCACTACCCCTACATTAGTCCCTGCTCCTGGGAACATCTGTGCAGCCCAGGTGGAGTGAGGAGAAGTCCCCTACTAACTCCAAAGGGGAAGGCCGTTGGCCTAAAAGACACCCTTGTAGAATTAAAGCGAGACCCCCAGCCTAGATATGCAAGAGCCAGGACATTTCCTAACATCATCAACTCCCCCTGGAGCACCACTTCCTCCCAGGGCAGCTGCAGTCTCCAACCCCCTGAGAAATCTCTGGGTCAAAGCAGTCTCCCAGCTGCACCTTCGCAAGCCCTGGGAAGCCACAGACATGAGTGGAAGCAACATCATCCCTGTCTCTGTGAACGATCCCAAAGCAAATGGCTTGAAATGGGTGGCAACGTGGCCCACTGGAATGGGCACCAGGCTTGGACTCGGCAGATGCGCTCCCAGCTCTGCTGCCTGACCCTGGGCGAGTTTCATGTCTGCCTTGCACTTTGGTTTCTCCTTCTGTATAACGAGGATGAGGATGGTGATCTCCTTTGTAGATCTACTGGTGAAAAGTGCCTATATTAGCACTGAAGGATCCTTAGCAGATATACAGAGCTGGCCCGGATCTCCGCATGGTGTTCATCCCTCCCCTTCAGATTGATCCTGTTCACTGCTGCCATCTACACAGGGTGATGGATGGTGGGAGTCTTCGAATTAAACCCTTCTATATTTCCTTTCTTTTATAGGGTGAGGAGGGACCCAAAGGGCCACCTGGGGGAGCCGGCGAGAAGGGAGATATTGTAAGTGAAGGGTTCCCTTGAAATGGGCTAAGGGGCCTCCTGGGTTAGTGCCTGAGCTGTGTTTTCCTGGGCACTACAATGCCTCAAGCTCCTGTCTATTCTACCAGTATAGGTTGTAGCCGTGTTGGTCTATGTCCAGGATATGCCTATGTCCATTGTACCTGCAGGCGTGTTTTTCACTGGTTTGCACTTATGCACAAGTGTCTGTGTACTTGGGATGTGTTACCTGCAGGGGTATTCTGCCAGGTGCCATCTCCTATATAGGAATGGGTGTTTTCAACCTTACACATGTGACATGAGCTGTATCTCTGGGGCAGAGGCGCCTCAAGCCCTTGTGCTGCAGACATGGTGTTTGTGCACTTCGCTGTGGATGGATTCCCAGCATTGCCTGCTATTCTGGTCCTGGTATCCTCAGCTTTCCCCCTGTTTTTCCAGTCCTGGATTTCCCAAAGCATCTCTGCCAATCCCCAGCAGCTCTGGGCTGTAGTCTCCTCTGCTTTTCCAGTGAAAGTCCTCTCCAGAGCAGTGTTTCTTTTTGTGAGAAAGAAAGCCACCCTCTCCCTGCACCTCTGAGTGCCCTGAGCCCAGCTCCTTGCTGAGCAGGGTAGTGCAGCCCTGATTCCACATCTGGAAGCTCAGTTAATGCACAATGCTTCCGGCATATGTCTGCAAGCTGCGGTGCCCTGGCCTGCCCCCGTCTCTGTCTGGTCCAGGTCTTTGCCACTGCTGCGGCATAGCTAGAAATGCCATCAACTCATTTCCCATGCAAACAGGATTAAGGGATTAGAGACCCCCCACCTGGAACAGTGCCTGGGTAAAGGGAGGAATCCTACTCAAGATTGGTGCCCAGGAAGTAGCTTCACACTGGTCTGTGCCCACTCCCCTGCCACCAGCTCCCTTTACCCCTACCCCATGCTCTGGTCAGCACAGGTACCTCTGAATGCTGTGGACCAGAGCTCCCGGGGGTCTGCTCTTCTTGCACTCATAGGAGCTCCAGGCGTCCCGTGCATGCATGAGTGTGAAGATATGTGTACAAGCAGGAGGGGAGTTGGGCAAACCTGTACCTGTCTAACCCTGGATTAGGGCCATTCTCTGCTCTCCTCCAACCCCCTCCCACCTCCTCACCCATGATGCAGAGGTGAAATCTGCCCTGTATCCCATGCAAGGAAGCTCTTCCCCTGCAGGCAGGCTGCAGATCCCTGAACTGAACCACTGGGGTTTGGTTAATGTCCGCTGAACTGCTGAGCTATCAAAGTAATGCTTGTTCTGGTCTGGCTTGTTTCCTGCAGGGTGGCCGTGGCATCAGGGGACCCCAGGGGGACCTGGGCCCCAAGGGGGAGAATGTAAGTACAGTCCCTGTCTGGATTCAAGCTACTGGCTTTGATGTAGCTGCAGGGAAGGGGTTTGCAGGGTGGGGAGTCAGGGAAGTGGCTTTTGGATGGGACTGAAACCCAGGGAAGGGAATGGACATTTCAGTATTACCTCCTCTGTGCCCATCTCTGCACCCATCAGAGTCCGTCTTGTCCTACCCCGAGGCAAAGGCTCACTCAATGCTGTGCTTAGCCAGCTCATCCGCCCAGGTCCCATGCCAGGGGGGACGCGTGTGTCTCACCCGCTTCTCCCCTCCCTCTTCATGGATCATCCTAAAACCTCTTCCCAGCCAGTCTCTGTCACTTGTGCTCTGCTCCATGGTGGGCCAGAGCATCCTCAGAGGGGCTGCTGTGCCCCGTGTCTGCACCAGCTGCTCTGGATTGAAGGGTGAAACCCATCACTCGCACCTGATGTTCCTGCCTCCTTTGGGGTTGGAGGGTCTTCCTCTCCCCTGCTCCTTACTCTGTGTTTGGGGCTGCCCTTTGTGTCCCATCCCATCCCCCTTACCACTTGCCTTCACACTCAGGAGCTCCCTGCTCCATGAGCAGCTCCATGAGACCTCCCGGGAGGAGGCTGCAAGGTGGTGTGTCCTGCTCTACCAGCCAACGGCTTCCATTTTTCCCAGCTCCCCCTGTCCCTGGACCTGGAGCAGGTCCTCCTCTTTCCCCTGGGAGGCTGCATGCTTTTTTGAGAGTCCTGACCCCCTTCAACGACATTATTATGTGATGATGGCTCCTCTCTCTCTGTTGCAGGGTCTCCCTGGCATTGATGGTAAAGATGGCACCCCCGGCATCCCTGGTGTGAAGGTGAGATGCCAGGAGGGGGTTTCAGATGTCTCTAGATGTTCTCGCATTCTCCCCAGCATCCATCTGTCTCAGTGTCTCTTTGTCCCTTTACAGATTAGAAAGTTTCTTTCTCTGCTTCTTGTTAGTCATATCCCCCCCAGCTGGAGTTGCTCCTTTGCAGACCCTGAGCCGCCAGCCTTCAGGTTGCTGGTGTTGTGGCCTGGAAGAGAAGGGGTCTCTCACCTGGGATCTGTGATGGGCACCAAAGGGTTCAGTGTCCCTGACATGGAGGCTAGCATGACCGCTAGCACCCAGCTTCCCACTGGGATCCTTGTAGCTCAGGCTGGCTATTCTGGGATATTGGGAATGCCCAGGTGGGACCCCCTTCTAAGACAAGGGGCTACTAATGGGGCTGTTGCATGGGTCTCCCCTTTACATTGCAACTGTTGCATGTGGAAGTGCTCTGGCCTCGTCCAGCTCAGAGTGCCCAAAGCTTTTGAACACTTATCCCATCTGCACTGTGCTCCTTCAGCCCAGAGGGCCTCGACCCCCTTCTGTGATTTGCTTTGCTCTTGGCTGCTACCCAGTAACAGCTTATCATCTCCCTTGCAGGGGAGCGCAGGGCAACCGGGCCGCCCAGGACCACCGGGGCACCGAGGAATGGCTGTAAGTATGGGAGCCTAGAAGCCATCCCCAACCAGGCTGTCACCTGGCACTGACATCCCTTAGCTAAGTCCCTGCTGATGACTAAGTGGCGTGGGCCAGACAAGAGCCAGCTCTCACCTTGCCTTGTTAGTACAACAGCAGTCCTGTTCAGGGTGTGTTGTGCCATGGCGAGCCAGCAGTGAAATGGTTGGTCTAGAAACTGCTTGAGTCTAGCACACCAAGTGCAGCGTAGACCTGATCTTAGACCAGGGCAGCTCAGATGCAGCTTTAGTTGAGCCTGATGCCCTATTTCCTCCAGGGCAGTGTGGATACTGCGAATAGTGCCACATCCAGGCATTTTATTGCTCCAGGATTTCTGCCCCTTCCCCTTTCCCAGTCCTCTGTGCTCCTTGATCCTGATCCTACTTTTTCCTGTGCCTGGTGTCAGTCAGGAGTAACCCCACAGCCCTGAAATGAGATCTGAACCAGGCCTTTTGGTCTCAGGGAGTTGCTTCTGATTCACATTGTAGGGAGGGGAGACTCAGTCCTAGGTTAAGACTGGGGCCAAATTTGGCCTTGAATTTTGGTGTGGCTTAAAAGGGTGCAAAATGACACCCTCAAGCTTTGCCCTGAATATGAGCTGAACCTGCCGTGAGGTTCATAGGAGCTCGGTAAACTTTATTTCCTAGATGTTTGCTGCAGGTTTAGTACTTACGGATCCTGTTGGGGTATGGAAGCAGAAGTGATGAGATGTCACAAGAGGCAACCTTCCTTGTGGTGTCATTGGGCCATTTGAAGAGAGAAAGCAGAGTAGAAACTTCTAAAGCATAAAAGCTTATTATTCTCTGATGTGAAAAGGAGAAGAGGCCAAAGGATCTTCATGCTCATTAGGACCATTCAGCTGCTTTGCTATTAGAAGGTTACCTGTGACCTGGTGGCCCTTTGAGCAATGGTCTAAGGCAGGATTCATGGTCCAGATGATCTCCCAGGACAGGCAAGTCTTGGGATTGTGGCCCAAGCAGTTGGGAGAAGACTCTGAACTTCTACCTTCATTCAGCCCCAACTTTCTGAGATGTGTCCCACCTTACATTTTGGTTTTTTCCTATTTATTCCCAGTCTGTAGTGCTCCATCCCAGCAGCACCATGTTCTTCTGGCAAAGACCTCTCCCTCCCTACAAGGGGAATCTCAAAACACCTGGGACTGCATCTCGGGATGGGGACCCCCTCCATGGGCAGGTCTAGGATTTTGAAAAGGGGGGTGCAGACGGTATGGTGCATCACCACATATAACACAATGTATTTTTGTCCAGGAAAAAGGAAATTAGAAGCGTTGCTAATATGCTAGGGGCCTAAAGCTATGATATGCAATTTAAGATCAAAGCACAAGCAAATATAGCTTTAGTGGAACGTGCATGAATTTGCTATATCATACGTATAAAGACACAATGAAGTAGGCAAATATAATCAGGTGTTTCTTTTGTCCTGTAGTCACTTGAATTAAATGTACATCTTTTTCAGATTCATAAAACAAAATCTAGCCTTCTTGAGTTTCATTGAAAGTTATTTTCACACCTGAGTGAATGTTTCCACACCTGAATTGAAGTTTTGACTAGACTTAAAAACAGGCTGCAGGGCTGTGAAATGACTAGAGGCAGCTGACAGACAGCAGAATTGCAGAAGGAAGAAGAGTTTCATTAGAGGAACATTCAGACCATCAAAAAGGAGAGATGGTCCTTAACACCTGTGCAATGAAGAGTATGAGAGGAATCAGGTTAATTGTAGTGAGCCATGAAGTCTAGTGACCTCCTCTCTGCTGCTTGAATAAAAATGCTGCTGCTGCTGCCAGACAAGGCTCTTTGGGTAAGCCTGAGATCTTTTATTAGACCAGCTCAAATAGCTGGAAAAATTCTGCTTTGCAAGCTTTCGGGTACAAATCGTGTACCCGAAAGCTTGCAAAGAAGAATTGTTCCAGCTATTTGAGTTGGTCTAATAAAAGATCTCAGATTTACCCAAAGAGCCTTATCTGCCTATGTCCTTAGACTGCTGCCACTGCCATGCACTTAGTTTTAAATTTGGGGTGGACCAGGAATTTAAAGGGGATGAAGCTTCCCCCCTGAACCCACCCCAGATCTGTCCCTGACCCCCTCAGTCACCCATCCAAAATGCACAAGGAGGGCAGTAATACCCAACACCCTCCACACAGTAACTAACCTGGGTTTGTTTCGGCAGGGTTTACCAGGCCAATCTGGCACCAAAGGCGGCCCAGGAGCAAAGGTGGGTGAGAAGAGCCTTTGGGCACTTCTTGGAACGAATAACCTCTTTGAAGGTGGGGTTAGCCTGTGGGTTTTCTCTAACTCCCAGCCCTGCAGCTGGAGGCTGTGATGGGCATGCTTGGCGCACAGGAAGACCAAATCCGTCAATGGATGGAAACAGCTTTATGACCTTTTATTTATCATTTTCCTTGCTGGCTATTTGGACCATGGCACTGCTCTCTTTCCACCCCTCCACGCTCTTTCCTTTCTCCATCACATGAACCCTAAGTTGCTAGTCTTCACGGTCAAGGCTGCCCCCCACCTCCCCTCCGGGCCTGACATCTCTCATAGGATATTGAGAGATCAGCTTTGTTTCTGTTGGGCCACCAGTGCAAACTTCCCTTGCCCACTGCTTAAATGGTCAAACACACCTCTCTGTGTCTTCTCATGTGCTGCCCCTCCTAGGTGGGCAAAGCCCCTTGAAAACATCCACAGCGCTTCCTCATTGTCCTCCTCCTTCCTGGAAACTCTCCATTGCCAGGATGCCTACAAAAATCTTTACAGGGACAAAGCTGGCGATGTGTTGAGGACACTACTTCTCAGGTTGGCTTTGAGGCTTTCTTTTTACTCTTTCCTCTGCCTCTTTCCTAGAAAGTAGAAGCTATGTTTTTCTGTGCTGTGTTTGCACAGTGCCATGCACAGCAGGACCACGGTCCATGCCCGGGGGTCCTAGGCACTAGCATGTTACTAGGCCTCAATACTACGTGCCATCAATTTTGTCTCTGCATCATTCACAGGGTGAGCCAGGTCCCCGCGGGCTGGCAGGAATTACCGGGCCTTCGGGGCAAATGGTAAGTATAGAGACGCCATCTGTGTGTGTTACTGGGCCCCTCTGGCTCCTTTCCCATCTATGCAAGAGGGAGAGCTCTTCCATTCCTGCCTGTGTTTGCTTTTCTTTCTTCTTGGAGCTTCCCCGTGGATCAAAAAACAACACCAGCCCCTTCCCCTCGCCCCATTTCCCCCTCCCACTGTTTGCGCAGTCTCTGCTGCAGGGAGCAGGAGCTCCAAGCCCTGCTTGCATGGCTGGGCCGTGAAGTCACCCAGGAGGTGGGAGGAAGCACAGGGACATTTTCAAAAGGACGCTGAACCCAGCCCCAGCCCCACATTGCATCTCATGCATACTCCGCTGGGCTCAGCCCGTTGCCACATTCTCACTTATCCACAACCTCCACAACTCTGCTAAGACTTTGTGCCCTATTCCCTGGTACCCAGAAGCTCCTGGATCCCCACCCAGACCCCTGAATAAGCCCAGTCTAGAGTCCTAAATAGCTGGGGGGTCTGACTTTGTTGCTGCGTTTCACATGGGTATGGCTGGGAAGGAGGGACCACGCAGAAGTCACCCCCATGTGTGAGTTGCCTGTGGAAAGCCCCGAAGGGCAAAGGAGTGCATGGGAATATTGAGAGAGGTGGGAGATGTGGGTGGTCCTGGAGGATGCCTGCAGAGCCCTGGATGAGCAGCAAGAGGTGCTGCAGCACTAGCCCATCCTAATAAGGATTTCTTTTCCTCAGGGTGAGCCCGGACCTCCAGGTGAGCAAGGGCCGCAAGGTGTCCCTGGGCTGAAGGTGAGTCCAGAAAACACGCTGGAGCACTGGCTAATGGTTGGGGCAAGGCAATGGGATCCAGAACTCCTGGACTCTCTCCAAGCTCTAGGAGGGGACGTAGTTTGAAAGTTAGCACTGGGGGTGCAGAGCTAGGACTCCTGATTTCTTTCTGAGATCTGGGAAGGAGCGTGCTCTTGAGTGCACTCAGGTATTGTGCTTCAGTAATTGTTGGAGCAAGGCAACGGGAGTGCGGGGTTGCATTCCTCATCTGGATGGGAGCATGTTGCAGTGCTTGGATGTGATGTATTGGGAATCAGGACTCTCAGTTCTGGCTTTGAGTCGCCACAGGACCCTTGGCAAGACCCTGCCCCTCTCCACTCCTCTGTTTTACTTGTCTGCAAACTGGGTATAATCCTTCCCTGTGCAATGTGGGGCTTGGGTGGTTTAATCCATTTGCAGATTGCTCTGGCTGAAATGCACCCCAGGAAGGGCAGACACTTTCCGTTGCACTGTCATTTGCTCAAGGGAGCTCCCACACTCCTGTGGCTGAGACCTGTTGCTCTTGGGGAGAGTGGATAGACAACCAGTGAGTGGTGATAAAGCAGGAGCTTGGCACACATGGGGAGGGAGCTGCAAGCACAGGGGGCCTGGATCCCACCCTACCCAGCTCTCCCCAGCTCTACCTCCCAGGCAGCTATTGCTACACACCTGAGTACCTGGCATGGGAAGAGAGGATGGGCAAGCTGGGGTTAACCCCTCGTTCATGGGAAACCAGGTAGCACCCCTGCACTCCCTCACTGGTATTTGGGAGAGGGACTTGTGGGGACTGTAGGTAGTGGGGTGGGAGGAAGGGGCACAGCCACAGAGGCTGTGCAGAGGCTGGAAGGCAGCGGTGAAATGATGGGGAGAGTGCTACCAGGCATCATCTGCTCAGGACCCACTGCTCTTTCCTCTCTGCAGGGCGATCGGGGTGAGCGTGGCCCTGTGGGTCCCCAAGGTGTTCAGGGGAAAGTGGTGAGTATGGCATTGCTTGCATGCACACCTGCGTGCGCACGTGCGTGTGTGCATGCACACATGCATAGGTGCGTGTACATACAGCAACTCCGGCACCAGAACCTTGGCAAGGACGTGGAATTTCCCCTTTTCCTCCTCCTCAGACAAAGCCCAGTGCCCACAGGGCTCAAATGGCTCGATCAAGCTGGGCTGGATCAGGTCTGTAGCTAGAGAAGGGTCTTTGTGGAGCATGCGCTGGTGGTCCACGTGTATCGCACCTCTCCCTAAGCATATCAGCTTGGTGCAGCTTGTCAGCACTCCCGTCAAAGCCAGTGTCTCTGCAGATGGACCAGCTGCTCTGAGTCCCTTGCAAAGTTACTGCCTGGCTTCTGGTCCAGTGTCATCCTGGCCAGAGGAGACCAACAAAGCAGGAAGAATCCAGCTTGGTTTGAAGCTCCCAGGTGGGTGGGACACTCAGATATCTGTCTGCACTTGGGAAACTGCATCTGTTTCATGTGCATTGTTCAGAGGAGGAATAACTGCCCCCCCCCCAGCCCAAACCAGCATGACCACAATGCATTTCGGCCCATGGATGGACATTGAAATAACCATCCGAGCTTGCTTGCCAAGGCAGTCGTTGGCCACGGTCCTATCCTACTGCATTGCAAGGGCAATGCCCTCAGTTCCCTATGGGTACTGCATGAGGCTGGGGTTAGAGTTGGGGGTAGATGCAGTGTTAGTGGGGCCCTATAGCCTGCACAACCACGTGCCCCGACAGGGCAAGCCTTTTGAGGGGAATTCGTGTGTCAATGCTTCGTTAGCAAAGTGGGATCGAGCTCCTGCTCCTGCCGGGGTGTCTGAGCACTGGCCTGGGATGCAGGAGCCTTGTCTTCTACTCCCTGCTCTTCCACTGTGTGACTTTGGGCAAGTTTCTTTCCTTCTGCATGTCTCAGTTTCCCCATTCTATGAAGTGGGAATAGCACTGCTGATCTCCTTTGTAGAGGTAGGATAAAAGATATCACCTGCAAAAACCCATGCCTCTCCTTTTGTAAAGCACAGAGGAGAAAAGCTGGGAAGTATTACATGCATTATGTACCCTCTGCACCTGAAAGCCAAAGGCTGGGCATGCAGTGTGCTCCAGATTGCCTCCAGCTCCATTCGGGGACTTGCATAAGTAGCCACAATGATGCTGCTGTGTGGACTTGTCTCATGGCTGGGCCTGAAGGCACCACGCAGTTCGGTTCCCTCTGCACTCAGGAACCGTGACTGTGCCACTGAGGCTCAGGCCTGGGGAGGTTTGCCCTTTGGGAGCCCTGGTGCATTTTAACAGAGCCAACTGGCACGCTAATAGGAATGCCAGCATTAATTGTGCTCCGGCCCCAGGAGCCTCCTCCAAGCAATTGAACCTGAAGGGGGAACAGAACCAGCCTGGTGCCTGCTGCGAGTGGCCAGACAGAGCCAGAGGATTAGCCAGCAGGACTGAATTGCTTGGGGATTAACAGTCCTGAGATGCCAGTTATGTGTTTACAGCTGGAGCTGGGACGGGAGTCTCCTGGGAGAGGGGTGTGCTGCAGGGAGGGGGTTTTCACCTTTGCAGATTTTTCTGAGTATGGGGCTGGCTGTAACCTCCAGCCTCGTCCTTGCTATGATGCGAGTCCCCTGGGAACAAGAGTGCAGACAGATCCCTCCCTGCTGGTCTCTCTGCAAGGTGCAATGGAGGTTGTAAGGCTGTTTAGCAGGGGAAGGGCTGTCCTGTCTCCCGTGGGTGGCCTTGTAGACAAGAGAGACTGAGAGAAAAGTCCCCTCAGTATCTAGCAAGTTGAGTGAATAAAAAAAAAATCTCCTTAAATGAAGTCCAGGTCCCTACACAGAAGATGTGGTGACATGACCATGCATGTAAACTATGCCCACCTGCCTGAGACCCTGGGCATATATTCTGCTTGCTAGCTCAGGCCAAAGTTGAGAACGATTCATCTTCTCTACCATAGAGGTACTGTATTTTCTCTCAAATAACACACAGTTTTTCCCCAAAACGAGCTGCTGGGAATTGCAGTGTGCATTTTTTTGCGAGAAATATGGTAAGAGCAGTTTCTGCCCTTAAGGGCAAAAGTAAAATCTGCTTGTAACTCGCAGGGAAAAGAACAGTGAGCAGACTTGTCTCCCCAGCTGCTGGCACTCGGTTCCTTCCTACAAGAAAGAGCTTTTTAATTTTATTCTGCCTTTCAAAAACAATGTACGTATTATATTCCAGGGCATGTTGTATGCAAGAAAATACGGTACTCATGGCACTGAGACTAAAGCTAGGACACCAGAGGGATGACCCATATGGTGGGGATTATGCTTGCCTGGATCCTGCAGCGCACGGTGCTCTGCTAATGGGAGTTTTATCCCAGACTTCTTTGCAAGCCCATTGTAGCGCAGACCATTTCATTGCCTACCTTAGGGCAGCATCTGGAATACATAGGTACAGAAGCCCCCAGCTACTGTTCCCGACTAGTTTCCTAATCTTATGGGTTCAATACCCCAGCAGTCTTGAATACGCTTCGTTGTTTTTTCATTAGCCACCACCGTGAGCTCTGAACAGGGTTGCATCAAATCCAGGTTTTGCATTCCCAGCTGCCTCTCTGTGCTCAGTCATCAGGGAGTCTTCCTCACTGAAGGTCTGTTTCTTCCCCCCTAACATTAATTCTTTCTTTCTCATGTTGTTTGGATTTCCAGGGATCTAAAGGGGAGCAGGGTCCTCCCGGCATCCCAGGATCCCAAGGCCTGCCAGGTGTCAAAGGAGACAAGGTAAGGTCTTGAAATTCTTGACTGAAGGGAGGGAGATCAAGAGGGCCGAGGGCAAGAGCAGAAGGGAAAAGAGATCCATGAGGTTTATAGATTCATAGATGCTAGGGTCGGAAGGGACCTCAATAGATCATCGAGTCCGACCCCCTGCATAGGCAGGGAAGAGTGCTGGGTCTAGATGACCCCAGCTAGATGCAAATCCAACCTCCTCTTGAAGACCCCCAGGGTAGGGGTGAAGACCCCCAGGGTAGGGGATGAAGACCCCCAGGGTAGGGGCAGTGGAGGCACAGTTTGCAAAGAGCTCATATACTACAGAGAGGAGTGGTTGCCCCATAAATATATACCCTGGTTATGATGCATGGACATTGGACACAATGTGTGTGGTCAGCGGATAGGCACCAGGGGTACTGCGGATGGGTGGATATACGGTAGACAGATTCATAGATAGCAGAGATGTTGGGGGATGGAGATAGTAGGTGGCTGTTTGCATAGTTAAAGTGGAAGGACAGGTAGATAACAGGATAGAATTGATGACAGCAGATCTGGATGGATGGTTGCATACTTACCAGTGGATACAATGAGGGGCAGATGAGCAGACATCATAATTAGGTGATATATGATGGTGGAGATGGTGGATGGATTGATAAGGGTAGGTGTTACAAGTGAATGGCTGGAAGAGGTGGATGGATGGATAAATAGCACTGAATACACTTGGTCAGATGACAGCATGGGAGATACAGAAGTAGCTAGCTCTTTTTGCATTTATTTTTACTGACAGCGGTGGCTCTTTTAAAAACTTGCTGCAGGACATGGTCTTCGCCAAAGCTAGCACCAGGGGCAGATCTCTCCAGAAGTGGAGAGACCTTTCCTGAGAACCTGTTTGGCCTAGGTTCAGTTTGCTCAGGGCATCGCAGGGCTGCTGCACAGTGTTTGCACCAGTGCTAAGGGAGAAATGCCTGTTGAAGGCACCCGGTGTGGCCTGGAAACATTGATCTCTCCTTGAGTACAAGTGTAAATGGCAGCTTCCAGTGCAAAGCAGGAGGGAAATGGAGTTTAGTGCTCTTTGAGGGCTCCTTTCAGGCCTGTATTTTAGGGCTGAGAGTCCCAGGGAAAGGGAAAACTGCCTGGAGAAGAGCAGAGGCAGCATGATGGAAGAGAAGGTGGCAGCGGTCGAGTCTGGTCGAGTCCTTTTTTTCTCCATGCCCTCCTACCGAGCTCCTCGAAAGACCTCCCTGCACTGCGATAGATGTTGCATGCTGGGCTGCAACAGAAAGAGCCCTGGCTGGAGAAGGGCAGATGGGGATTAGCCTCAGAGGCTTCCTTGGGAAAGAGAAGGGAATGAGAGCTGTGCAGTCTGCTCAGATCAAAGAAGCTCTGCAGACCAAAGCAGGGGCCACCCCTGTGCTTGGGACTTTGGGTCCATGCATGTCACGGCAACAGGGTGCTTAGTCTTGCCACTAAAGAAATGAGCCTCACTCACCTCCTCCTGTTCACTGTGCACCAACCCCCAAGTGAGGGTGGCCTGGATCGGCCCCAAGCAGCTGCACTCGAGGTTGCTGGAAGCCTAGGTCGCGGTGCCAAGGGTGCTTCTCGGGGCCTACTCCCCAGTCCATGGGCACCTGCTGAATGGGAGCGGGTGGGCAGCATGTATTTCCCTGGTGACATGCCCTTGACACTAATTAAACCCTGAGAAACAGGTTTTATATTGTGCTCCTGTTCCCACTTCACCTGTGGGTTAAGTAACTCTCGACTCTTCCGGATTAGGGTCGGGCTGTCCCCTGGGACAGAATGGCCTAGAGGACTATCCCAGGACCTGGTGGGACAGAAAGCCCCAGGCTCTGATTTCAGCTCACATGGGCTCTGCTTGCTTAGCTGCCTGCTTTCTGCTGAGCTTCATCTGTGGGAGGCTTGCCGCAAAAAGTGGAGTGGCAATTCATCTGCACAGGCAGTTGTTTACAATCACATTTGCGCTCAATTAGCCTCTGATTCATGAGCCTAATCAGGGATGTAGAGACTTGATCCAAGGCCTCTGGAAAGCTTCCCGCAGACCTCGCTGGGCATGGAATGGATCAGACCAGAGACAGCTTAGCAAGAGCGCAAATAAATGCTGATGTGCAGCTGAAGCTAGGTTTTCTGCACCACTTATTGCCCAGATGACAATTTGACCTTGGGGCTTGGATTTAAAGTAGGGCACTGATGGCTTTAATGTCTACCTCTAACAAGGCTGGGTAAATGGATGGAACTGACTGATACAATTAGTCTGATGCAAAACCTGGGACAGGGATTTTAGGGTAGGTACTGGTCTTTGAAGTCCCACGGTGTGTCACGAGCCCCTACTCAGCCACTTCTGTAAAGCGCTCATGATGCAGCTGCTTTTGTCATCTCATGCCAAGGCACAAAGACCTGGATCCTGATCACTCTCTTCTCTCTGTGTCTAGGGCTTTCCAGGAAAAATTGGTTCCAAAGGTGGCATTGTAAGTATCTGAGCTTCTTGCTGCTCTTGTAAGCTGCTTTTCTTGGGCTTGAAGTCTGTACGGTTCAAAAGTACTGGCTTCTGTTTACTGAATGGTGAACGTGCTTTCAATGACTAACCCAAAAGCTTCATGGGTCAATGGCTTGGCTTCCCTGTTCCTGTTGTTCTGTATCAAATGCCAAGTGGTTATTCACATCCTAGAAACATAGGTCTTAATTGCTAGTGTCCACAGAGCCTTTATTACCCTACACTTGACAGCAAAGCAAAGAACAAACTCCTAGAATAAGTCAGAAATGTTTTAATGAAACAGCTTTTCACTGGAAAATGCCAGTTTATTGAAAGAGAAACAGTTTGCACTGTAGTTTTGATTCCTGCTACAAGAACTTTGTGCAAAGAACATTTAAACAAAGGTGTCTGGTTTGTTTGCTTTCTTACGGATGCTGCAAATGAGTGGGTGCAAAGTCACAAATCTCTAGCCACGTAATTGCAGCTGCAAATCAGTTGCTTGGACATCTCGCCGTCTTAAACGGCATTTGCAAGTAACTGAGCATGTGAGATTACAGCCTCCAGACAAGAGACTCAGCCAAGCAAAAATATGGCTCTGTGTGCACCTGCAATTGTCTTCTCCGTGGTGGGGGCATGAGATGAATTGTATTGACTGACTCTTTTCCTCCCATGTAGGGAGACCCTGGCGTGGAAGGTCTTCCCGGGGAGAAGGGGGAGAAGGTAAGGATCCCTTCAGACAGCTTTTGCTCCTGGTTTGTGAGAGACACGTGCATGACAAGAATGGCCCCAGATGCAATGCAACCATGACACAGTACTGTGTCGCTACACCACAGTGCTATTCAATGTCTGAAGGTTGCATGGACCCTACTGATGGCTTAAGGGCATGCCGACGTGCCCAGATGATCCACCAAGAATAGGGGTGGGTGCTGACCCTCTGCTGCACAGTCTCCCAGGAGACAGTGCCCAGCAGTAATCCAAGAGCTTGTGGCACTACTTCACACTCATGTTCCCTCTTTATTTTATGTCTAGGGTGAATCAGGTGAGCCAGGACCAAAGGGGCAGGTGAGTGCCTACAAATCTAGGAATTAACAGCTTCCTGCACCTCTCCATGTGAACTTTCTTCTTGGGATAACCCTCCACCACCTGTTGGTTCTTGGGTGTCCAAGGGACCAGTGGGGGTTGCTACTGGGGTTTTGTGGAGGGCTGGTGGGATGGGAGGGAACTAGCTTTGGTCTGTTAGCTGCTTTCAGAGGGGTCAGTAAGGCTCTACCTTGGGGTGATCCCACTGGGGTCTGTGGCGGGCCAGGAGCGGGTGCTGCTGCACCTGAGCCACCCATCTCACTGCGCCCGACCACCTTCCAGGCTCTGTGTGCCCCCCTGGGGGTGCCTTATGTCTGGCCGAGTCCCTCCCTGGAGCACACCCACTAGCCTGGGGGTAATGCTGCCACCACCCAGGGTCTGGAGTGCCCCCTGGGAAACACAGGCCTAGTAGCCCTTGAGGGTACTTGACCCACTTCACGAACTTGGGGTGCTTCTCTCAGTCTTAAGCACAAATAGTGGTCTCCCTTAGTCAGCCGAACCAAGGGGACCCCAAGGCATAATCTAGACCCACTCCCAGTAAGTCTCCCACACTAGGTACAAAGGAGAACTTTATTGGTTACAAGGGGTAGGTTTGGAATAGGGTACAGGGTAGAGCAATATCAGAGAAATCCTGTAGAGCAAACTGGCATGGCTGGGTAGTCTTTAAACACGCATCTGAGTTACTGCAAGCTATATGTCTAGTTAGATCTCAGGTAGCTTACTCACGAGTATCATCCAGAGGCAGGTGGAGATTCCCTCTGGAGGCAGGCAGTTCACTGATCATGAGTTTCAAGAGAGAGAGCCAGTTTCAGATAGTCCAGCTCTTCTCTCTCTGAATTTTCATCATGACTACTGACTCTCCTCCTGGGCAGTCCTTAACTTATATAGACCTTATAACCTCATTTACCTGGTCCATTGGAGGCGAGCACCTGTTGGCTGCCAGCCAACCAATTTGAAATGCATCACTGGTTGCTGGGTAGACTGGCACTGCTTAGAACAATAGGGAGCCTAAGCCCCGCACCCAAGTATGTGATGCCAATCATGTAGGCAGAGGGAGCAGGTTTCCCCGCTCCCTCACGAAAGTATCCAGTTCAGGTTACCTAAAGAGATGGGATGTCTGCCCTCTCTGTTACCTAAAGAGATGGGATGTCTGCAGGGTCCATTTTAACCAAATTGTCACAGAGCAGAGTTTTTGGGGAGAGACAGAGGTGGCCTTCTGCCACAGGGTCCCATGGCCAAGCTTCCATGTTGCTCTGCACAATCTCAGTCTAGGGCTTTATCCGAAATGGTGGGCTGTAGATTGAATACTGTTCCAAGGGCACTGGAAATCTCATTGAGAAGATGCTGATAAGTGCAGCTGCTGCTGTTAAGCCTCTTATTTGGGAGCCTCAGCCAGGGGCATAGATGGATTTTGGTGGAAGTGGGACAGTATCTTGAGGTGCCCTCCTCCTACATGGACTCTGGACTGGGTCCACCTACAGGGTCCAGAGCCTACAATGCAAGACTAGCCTGAGATCCTCCAGTTGCTGATTCCTCTCTCCTTCTACATTGCAGCAAGGCATCCGTGGTGAGCCTGGCTTTGCTGGTCCTTCTGGTGATGCTGGCTCACCTGGCGTAAGAGGTTACCCAGGACCACCAGGCCCTCGTGGGCTCAACGGAGAGCGCGGCGTGCCAGGAATGCCTGGCAAGGCATGCCGGTGAGTGACCCCTTCATATGTGGTTTGTACCCTCTATAACCCCCAGCGTGGGTGCCAGAGTGTGGCACTTGAAGGCATTTTGCTTGGCACACGTGCACCTGGGTGGATGGTGGGGAAGGGACCAGGGCTACATGGCAACAGCAAGGATCGGGTTCCTCGTGGCTCCCCTGTCATCCACCCCTGGCACACCAACATCTTACAAGTTGAAGATATGGGTGTTTTTGGTGCTCTGGCCAAAAATGTCACTGACCCCTGCTCTGCAGTGTGGGGAGCGCATGTTCCAGGGTGAAGTGTGACTTTGATCCACATGAAAGAAGTCCAGGCCGTGATGTGGGTGGAGCCAGAGAAGGGACATGGGCAGGCAGATACAGTGTGCCAGGCCCTGCTCCACTGATGTCACAAGACAAAACTCCATTGATTTCAGTGGGAGCAAGGACAGATGCTGTCTGGAGATAGACAGCACAGGCTGGACACTCCTAAGAGAACTCCCTGGCTCGTGCTGATTGAGTAGGCATGATACAAGAGTACCCTCTTGTGCCCAATAATGAGCAGTGCAAAGGCAGGCACAGGGCTGGATAACTGCTTTTCTGCAGCCTCGCTCTCTGGAGGTTGGACCTCTTTCTATTTCCACTGGGCAAATACTTCCAATGTGGGTGCTTATTTCTTATAGCAGCGCATGGGCTGTGGATGGTTTGCATGCACACGTCAAAGGCTTAGCTGTAGATGGACTGGAATCTCTCCACTTCCACATGCAGCATGTTAAAACTTGCAACTGGTAATTAATAATTGCTAATATTAGTACAACCTCAAGGTGCTTTCCCATGCACAGGCGAAGCTGGGAGGCTGAACAAGGATGCACTCCTGCCCTCCATGGGCATGTACCTGAGGAAGGGCTGTTTTTGCCGTGCATGTGTTTTTTCACTATGGGTATTTCACCCTGCACAAAAGAGCTGAGGTGAGACACTATCCAGGGGCTCAAAGCAGGGCCTGGATTTTGCCTTAAATTTACAGATCTCGAGAAGAAAAATCTGCAACAAATCTGCAACCCTCAGGTCTGTCTGGGCTGCCAAATCCGGGATCAGCACTAGAGGGCACAGCATACCTTTTATCTTAGGACTTTACCTTTTTCCTGCCAGGACCCTAGCATTCCTTCCCACTCAGCTGCACAAGGAGGATAGCGTGGTTATGTGGTTATGACCCCAATCTCTATTTGTGACTGTCCTACCTGGTAGCAAGCCATTCCTAGGTGGGGTTTAAGATGATCTCCAGCCCTGTGTTACACAAAGATTAGGCAAAGGAGCAACCTGCTGGATTTCCATGCTTCAGAAAGTAGCAGTTGCTTTTGATCCCCTTAGTGGGGGGCAGCATGGTCGATAGGATGCCATTGCCCAACCTGCCCGTGGGTTGTGGCACAGAATAGCTGGGGAGTGGTATTGGTCTCTGTTTGTTGGGCAGCTGTATCTCTGAGCTTCTCTCCTCTCTTCTGCTCCCAGGGCCGGGATGCTGGGGACCAGCACATTGTTGATGTGGTCTTGAAGATGTTGCAAGGTGAGTAGAAGCACTGCCCCTGCTGGGTGGCGATCCCTGTGGCTCTGCAGGCACCAACACCCCTTGCCTTGTGTCTGCCTTACAGAACAGCTGGCAGAGGTGGCAGTGAGTGCCAAGAGAGCAGCTTTAGGTGAAGTTGGTGTGATGGGACTGCCTGGTCCCCCAGGGCCCCCTGGGCCACCTGGTGAGCAAGGCCTGCATGGACCCCCTGGACCACGTGGCATCCCGGGCATTTTAGGAGCCATGGGGCAGATTGGCAACACTGGGCCCAAAGGTAAGTGCCACTTCCCCAAACTGGGATTTCTTCTCTAAGCTATTTTTGGCTTTTATTTGCTAATTTTTTAAAATTTAATTATTTTAATACTTCCCACTATTTTCAATTTTGATTGGTCACGTGATGCGATTGGTCTCCTCCCCCGTCCTCCTAACAAATGCAATGTCGCTGTGGATTATAACGGCCTCAACCTCACATCCAGCGCCTTGTTTTGTCTCTGTGTGGAATCAGGGGCTGCCTCTTCCTCCTTCTCCTCATTTAGTCCTCAGTGAGCTTTCAGCCCTCCGCATCCTGTACCACAGCAGCCAGGCAGCACAACCTGCTGCCCTTTGCACCCTTTCAAGAGACCCGAAGCTATTGCTTTTATGGTGCGTTCACACCAGCCACTTCTCTTGTTTCACGCAGGGAAGCGAGGAGAGAAAGGAGAGCGTGGAGATGTTGGACGTGGACATCAGGGCATGCCGGGACCTCCGGGAATCCCAGGTGAGCCTGCTGCTGAAACCTGACAGCTACACAGGACTGGAAGGTCAAGATTACTGTAGTACAGATCATGAAGATGGGAAAAGGGCTGGTAGATCGCCTAGTCCCCCAGCTAGTGAATGATGGACCCACTTTCTGGTGCTCTGTCCAATCTAGCGTTAAGTCACATAGCTAATGGGACCTCCCGTGCCTTCCCGAAGATTGACATCCTATAAGTGCTGGAGCATGAGGCTGGGAGTGGTACAAGAGCTCCTGATCATCTGTATTGACCTGCTATTGGGAAGGAGCCGGGCTGTAGACACTTGTGAGCAGCTCTGACTCCGATTCCTTCTAGCAGAGGACAACTCTCCAGCCTGCTTCATGGCACCCCTTGCTCCTCCACTCCTGGACTCCTCTCACACTGGTTTGCCAATACCCATCTCCTCCTGATGCTGCCCGCTGAGCTCAGCAGGTGTTGTCTTCTCACTCAACGCAGGAGCTGAATCCAAGACTCAGAAATATGTCAGTCAAAGGAACCCATGAGACCTCTCATGCAAGGAGGCCTAGATACCTGGGTACTTGATGTTTAGGTATAAAGACGCTTTGGCCAGTCAGAGAATAGCCTACTGCCCTGCCAATAGTTCATTAACTTCCATGGGAGTTGCTTGTACCCTGACTGGGAAGAATTAGGTCTGTTCCCTAGAGAGGTCCCAATCCAAAGACCAGTAGACATCTTTCCATTGAGTCCAGCGAACCTTGGATCAGGCTCATAGTGAGAGGATTGCGTTTTAGAAACCAGACACCTGGACCTTGAGTATTTATCTCTCATTTTAGGTCTTCCTGGCATCCCTGGCCATGCCCTCAATGGCAAAGATGGAGAGCGAGGCCCTCCTGGATCCTCTGGGCAACCGGGACGACCTGGGTTACCTGGGCCGGCTGGTCTCCCCGGATTCTGCGAGCCCGCTGCCTGCTTAGGAGCCTCTGCTTATGCCTCGGCACGTCTAACTGAGCCAGGAGCTGTCAAAGGACCTATGTACTGAGTGATGCATGCTGGCGTCCTTGGAGAAATTAAATGGGAACTTTTATCGACCAAGCTGGCCAAGCACCACCAAGACACAGCTGGTCTGGGGCCGGAAACCAAAGAGATGGGACACTCCCAACTTGTGTAAAGCAATATAGATGGGGAACCTCTACCTACATGCCCGGGCATCCATACCACGTGCTCTCTTCTGGTAGGAGGGAGACGTATGGTTACCCGGGGACACACAACTAAGGGGAAAAGACATTATTGGGGACTGAATTTGACATATAAAAAACCCTCAAACCCTTTAAAACAAATCACGGTAGGGGTGAAAGCCAGAAGAATAAAACTCCGTTGGCTTCAATATTGTGTCCTCTTCGTTAGGGCTCATTAGTTACCTCAGTCTGACCGCCCATGCCCAACTGTCATCCTCCCAAAAAGAAATAAATCGCCTTTTTCTACATATTCTCTTATTCTTCCATGTTTTATTTTGTGTGTAGGCAAAAGCTGCTTGTTGTCTGTCCCCCTTGTTGTCCTACTTGTTTTCAAAGAAGAAAAAAAAAAATGATGGTTGCCTATTTAATGAAGTCTCCAGATCCAGCCTTCTTTAATGTTGGACACTTCCCAAGCTGTAAATCTGTGTAACATAGGATTATTTTATAATTAAGAACAAATGCATACATCCACTTTTTAACAAAATGGACAATAAAATTGAGACGGAAGGTTAATTAACTTAATTAACGCGTTGAGATTTATTTGAACAGAATAGGAATTTGTTGCCTTGCAAGTTTTTTTTTTAAGAGGATATTTTCATTTATTTCGGTGAGGAATTGGAGGGGTTCACTACCTCCCCGGTGGAAAACAAAACTGAATCCAGGCTCTGGATTACCTTCATTAACAGGAATTATTTATTCTGCGTGTGCCTAGTCTCAAAGGAAAAGCATCTCAAAGGAAAAGGGGCTGTTTCCGGAGCTGTCCTTGGTGAGGACCCAGGAAGCCTGAAGTTGCAACTGGAACATCTTTACTCTCGATGCCCTGTGTGTTAGACTCTAATAAATTTGCACAGCTTTCCACAAACCAAAGGGAAGTGGTGGAATTATTTTTTGGTTGGACTTAAATGGGCAGGATTTTTGGTCTTGTTTCTATTCTTGATTTTTTTTCTTTCCCTTCTAACAAAAAATTATGGTTCCTTTGCTGCTGAAAGTCCCTTGGAGATGAATGCCTAGCTAGCCTTTAGTCACAGAAGGTGCCTGAGGTTACACACGCACATAGTCTTTGGCAAATCCAGGGGCTCACCCTGTGCATCCAGGCCAGTGCTGTATGAACACAATCTCTTTTTTCCAGCTCTGGGAAACATTTGATCCAAACTGAAAGTAAAACAAGTTGTTGCAGGTAACTGGAGCAGCCTCATCAATTTACACTGGAGCAGGTGCATGCTCTGCCTCTCGCTGCCTGTCTGCTGTTATTCAGCTCTCTAGAGCATCAGGGGAGGTCCAGCTTGCAGAGACTGGAGCAATGCAATTCATGTCTTGATGCAATCCACGTCTCTATGCAAACGTCCATGCAATTCATGTATCTATAATTTATTTTGCTTTGTTTTTGTTAGAAATGAACCTGCATGCAGCGTTCAAATTTCCCAAGGCTTGGAGATAGTTACAGGCATGCTGGCTTCCAAGCAGTTGCTTTATAGTGTGTTAACAGCATTTCTCAGGCCCCTTTGAAGGATCGGACTGCAAATCACTGACAGTCAGAGTCAGTTAAGTTAAGTAGGGCTGCCAGGGGAAGTAATATGAGGCAGCAAGTGTGCAAGGGGACTGACGCCTGGCAGTTCAGTCTCTTGTCAGGGAAGGGCAGAGTGATTATTACATCCCAGCATTTTGCTTCCAGCCCTTGCGGGCATCGCGGCATTGAAACCAGCTCAACTGCCAGGCCTCACAGAGCTCCTGGGCTGACAATCAGGACAATATCTTTGGGCTGGCTTCCCCAGCTCAGTGCCACCAGCACGGTGATCTTTCATTGCTGAGAAACTCTCTGTCTCATCTTTTAACTGCCTTGTTTATCAACCCAGAGCAGGAGCACAAAGTGAGGAGGAAAGGGTTTAGACAGGGAAGCTCAGTAGACTGTGGCTTCTTATTTATGGGGCAAATCTAACTCATGATAGAAATGGAAGGTCATGTACTACATCTCAAATGCCAACTGAGATGAGTTCCTTGGGACTTGCTCTCGCTCCCACTGGATGCTGTCCGTGTTGCACAGAGCATCCATTACAATTGCTTCTGATTGCCCTTCCCTCACATGTGTTGTCAGTCTAAGCAGATTTCAGGGACTGAATGAGCCCTGGATACTGGTCTCTGTTCCCACTCCGTGGTGGAGGGAGCTCCCCGTGGGCAGTGGGTCAGCCTGCTCAAGAGACAGGGCCTAATATCTGTCGACAAGCAACTTTCCAACGTGCTCTACATCAATATACTCTTACAGTAGGTCAGGGACAACTTCCCTCTAGGACTGTACATGGGAGGTGCATACTGGTGTCAGCAGGGGGTAGAGGCTGCAATTCCAGTGCAGGTATATCTACAATTCATATCTATATCTCTACATATAGCCCAATGACCATCTGTTGACAATTCATATATATACCTTTACGTATACCCCAATGACTGTCTGTTGACAATTCATATCTATATCTCTGTGTATAGCCCAATGACCATCTATTGGCAATTCATATCCATATCTCTGTATATAGCCCAATGACCATCTGTTGACAATTCATATCTATACCCCTATGCATAGACCAATGACCATCTATTGGCAATTCATATCTATCTCTCTGTGTATAGCCCAATGACCATCTATTGGCAATTCATATCTATATCTCTATGTATAGCCCAATGACCATCTGTTGACAATTAATATCTATATCTCTATGTATAGCCCAATGACCATCTATTGGCAATTCATATCTATCTCTCTGTGTATAGCCCAATGACCATCTGTTGACAATTCATATCTATATCTCTATGTATAGCTCAATGACCAGCTATTGGCAATTAATATCTATATCTCTATGTATAGCCCAACAACCATCTATTCGCAATTCATATCTATATCTCTATGTATAGCCCAAAGACCATCTATTGAGCATTGGGGTCAAGAAAAATTTTTCCTTCATCTGGGCATGTTTTACCCAGCAAACTCCCTGCCACGGCAGAGGCCCAATCCAATGGCAGTGCCCTCAGTTTTGCCTGCTCTCTTCCTGGGGCACACTGTAGATTTTGAGGCCGCTGGTTTTCTGTATTACAGATCTCAGGTTTATCATCTAGCAACTAGGTGTTGCTGGACCCGTAGCACAGAGAAGCATCACATCCCCAGGGAAGGAAGTAGGCACAGCTGAGCTCTGAAGCTCAGA
This sequence comes from Alligator sinensis, assembly GCF_000455745.1. Classification (NCBI taxonomy): domain Eukaryota; kingdom Metazoa; phylum Chordata; order Crocodylia; family Alligatoridae; genus Alligator; species Alligator sinensis. Next base: position 474,681 of record NW_005842488.1, on the reverse strand, counting down.
GCTCTTTGGTGAGAATGACCTACTGGTAGTGGCTGAGACTGAGACACAGGGGCATGCCATGCCTATGACAGGTCCTTATCTCTCCAATACTAACATAGCATCAAGGAGTCCCAGCCATGGACCGGGAGTGTGTGTCGGGTGTTTTATGAACACAGAATGTAAAGGATGATCCTTGGCAGGAGTCAAGTACTTGATACTGAATGAGGGATGTACAAGCAGAGGTCAAGGTCTGTGCACTGATGATTATGCTTCCTGGGTTTACAGTTTCATAGTTTCTAGGGTCAGAAGGGACCTGAACAGATCATCAAGTCCAACCCCCGCCCTGGGCAGGAACGAGTGCTGGGATCATAGTACCCCAGCCAGATATCTATCCACCCTCCTGTTGAAGACCCCCAAGGTAGGGGACAGCAGCACCTCCCTTGGGAGCCCATTCCAGAGCCTGGCAGCCCTAACCATGAAGTAATGCCTCCTGATATCAAGCCTGAACCTACTCTCAATCAATTTGTGGCCGTTATTCCTTGTTATTCCAGGTGGTGCCCGGGGGAACAGAGCCTCACCCAATTTCCGCTGGTCCCCCCCGGTGAGTTTATAGACAGCCACCAGATCCCCCCTCAGCCTTCTCTTGTGGAGGCTGAATAGATTCAGGCCCTTTAGTTTATCTTCGTAGGGCCTGCCCTGCTGCCCCCTGACCATGCAAGTGACCCTCCTCTGGACCCTCTCAGTGATGTCCACATCCCTCCTGCAGTATGGCACCCAGTACTGGACACAGTACTCCAACTGTGGCCTGACCAATGTCACATAGAGGGGGAGGATTACCTCCTTGGACCTGCCGGTGATGCATCTGTGGATGCATGACAAGGTGAGGTTAGCATTTTTGACCGCTTCCTTGCACTGGTGGCTCGTGTCCATCCTGGAGTCAACAATGACTCCAAGATCGCTTTCAGCCACCGTGTTGTTGAGAAGGGAGTTCCCCAGCCTATAGGTGTGTTGCTGGTTCCTTCTCCCTAGATGCAGCACCCTGCACTTGTCTGCATTGAACTCCATCCTGTTCTCATCTGCCCACCTCTGTAACCTGTCTAGATCTAGCTGGATTCTCTCCCTCCCCTCCAATGTGCCCACTTCTCCCCACCTCTTTAAATCCAGCCTGCCTTGAACTCATTCTATAAAAAGCCCAATACATTTTGGAAGCTGTAGTTTTAGACAGAAGCCCTGGGGAAGTGTCGTCTCAGAGCAGGTGATAACAGTTATATAGTAATTAGATGAAGGTGGCAGGGAGGGTGGAGAAGGAAACAGGTGGGGCTGCTGAGCTCGTTGAGAAGATCCTCCTGGAAAGGGGAAGTGCGTGGCAGAAAGTAAGCAATGAGCCCCTAGAAAAGGGCCTGGGCAGCATAAAGGTGCAGCTTTGGTCACCCCCAATGCTCAAAATAATGAGTAGCCAGGGTGGTTTAGCAATGTCTTGTATTATCAGCTGGATAGATGCTAGACAAGCTTTTGCGGCCCTTCCCTGGGCTGGGAGAGTAGCTGGAGCTGAATGCAAACCAAGCCAACAACAACAACAGAGGCTTTTATTTAAGTTAAAAAAAAAAAGATAGATTACTTGCTCCTTGTTGCTTCCTCCTGGTTCCTGGGCTTTTGGTGGTGCTTGGTTCATGCCTTCAACTCCCTTTCTGCAGCTGCAAATGAAATTCCTGAACTTGCCTTTCCTCTGCAGCTGAAGCTGAAATTCTCACCAGGCAGCAGGACTCTCCGGGGCGGACAAACACTGGCTATGGTGAGAGCTGGGTTGAGAGGGAGGCCTGCACACAGACCCCTGCATGCGTTGAGGGCCTGGCCCTTCTGGCTCTTGTAAACCATTTCCACTGAAATTGTGAGGGTTTTAATTTCTTATTGATTTATTTTTTTGCAATAGCTCCTGTCTGTCTTTGGTCTGGTCCACTTCCTTCAAAGGCAGGAAGAAGTCCCGTTCATCCCCTTGCTGGCTGGGATAAGAGACTGGCCTCCCTCTGGGGTAGGGACTGCGATGCTGAGTGCCTTGTGCCAACCGCGGGGAAGAGCTGTGCTGCTCTGGGGAAAGCCGCTGCTGGAGCTGGGTCCAGTCTGGACTGCTTGAGTTCCCGCAGGCATGGCTGGCTTAAGGACCAAACTCCTTTACTAGGAAACTGAGGCACGCTTGACTCCTAGCAGCAGGACACCTGGCTGGCAGAAGAGGTAAGAAGTGTCTGTTTTAAAGCTGTTGGATGCTACTTCATGTGTAGGTGTTTCAATTTGCATAGAAATTTGGGAGCAGAAGCTCCAGGGAGTTGCAATCCCAGCGAGTTACCTTGGTTCTTGGGGGCTCAGACCACTGGGCAAGTGTAAGGAGGCAGTGAAATAATTTCCTGCCCACAGTACACAAAATAGTGTTGATATAAAAGATTCAAGGTCTTAATTTCTTGGCTGTCTGAGGCCTGCCGTGACCCCTGAGGAGCAGCTGGGGGAAGAAGGCTGAACTTTGGTAGGAAAGCAGCCAGGCACCTCAAAAATAATGCAGCGTTCAGCTCCATCCTCCTGCAGTCTGCCGAGTGAGAAATCTATTAACAATGCTGGGAATGGTATTGATCTCTTAATAGGTTAAAAAAAGAAGCCTGTGGCTGTGTCCAGACCTACAGGTGTCTTTCTCATTACAGACGCTGACAATGTAAAGGATTATAGCTCCACCAGAGAGGGGCTGGAGCTGGGCTTTGCAAGATAACTGCAAATGGATTTTTGTTTATTAGTAAAGCATGTTAAGCTCAGCAGGGAAACAAATCCAGTGATGGAGGGCACTCCTGAAGCGGTGCGCACTGCATGGTCCCTTTTTAAAAAATAATTAAACCGGTTTGGCCCCATGTGGCGTTTGGGCAGGGCTGTGCAGTATTCATCTGTCTAAGTGATTCTCATTTTCCAGTCTGGTACTAAACCAGAAGCTTTTATATGAAATGCATGCATCTCATCTCTTCTTACTGGCTAGTCCACACAGGATAGAGGAGTTGGCATAGAGGACCAACTTAGTTATGGGTGGATTGCTTTCTAAGATGCCTGGCAGAATGACCGTGGATGAAGGGCCTGCCAAGAGTGGGCTTCCATCTAGAAACTAAACGTTTAGTTTCTTTTAGTGGCTTTCAAACAGGGGTACCATCTAACCCTGGGTATGTGGTGCTTTGTCAAGAAGTATGTGCCTAATTTTTAATCATGGCAATGGAGTTTGATTGGTCAATGCGTAATGAGTAATGGTATTGATGTTGGCATTGACACTTCCTAAGGAGTGAACATGCAGAGACGCCTTGGAGGGGCTTGGGGCTACGAGCAGGTAAAAGGGTATGCAGCCACAGCAAAAATGCTGGAAAACTCCTGTTCCGTTTTGCTGGATGACTGATTGCTTGTGAAGGACTGCACACTCTCAGCTGGAAGTTGCAGCCTTTTCCACAAAGCATTGCTCATCAGAGCTGCTGATGATAGGGAGAGGAAAGGACAAGGGTGTGGGAGCGCCCAGGGAAACATTGGGGTTCTCTCATTTTGCTGCATTTCGATGCATGTTGTGTTCCCCATGCAATTTTTTTGACTCTAGTTCTCTTTAGTCCTCTTAGATTGCTTTCCCCAGGCTGTGCATAGATTTCTTCCAAACTAATTTTTCAATTGCAATTTGAAATTGCTGACTGGCTTCCAGGAGCTCTTTGCAAGCTACCCCTCTCTTCCTTATTTCCACTCAACCAACTTCAATAGGACTTTTTCCACCCCCCCTGCAAAAGTAGAAGTTAATCTCAAATATTTTATTTGTAAGGCAAAACTTAATCAAGAAATTAAGCAGGTTGCATACTAATTAGAGTCCAGGCTCAGTATGCATCCAATGAATGACAAATATGATCAGAATCGGTCTTGTTCATCAGAGTCCTCATAAATATTCATCGCATAAATAGAAGATTGGATGCCATTAAAGAGACGAGAGAGATTGAAATCGGAATATGCGGGGAAATGAAAAGTTTGGATTGCTTCCAAGATATGCCCTAAATATTAATAAATCATTGTTATGTGGAGGTGAAGAAATAGAGCTGTTGAGTCCTTGTCTTGTGTTTTGGATGAGTCAAGAGATTTATCCTAATTTTTTCAGCCTGGGATTTAATAATAATGGACAGTGGGAATAAATGGTTATGCATATTAATCCTCGTGTCAGGAGGTGATGATGCATGGGAGTATGTGGAAAGGCCGGGCAAACCAAAGAGGGATAGTTGTCTGAACATAGGGCTTCAATTCTTAGTGTGAAGTTTGGAGGTACCTAGACCCGATTTGCCAGTGCTGCCAACTGGTGTGCAAAGCAGAACGGCACACCTTGCACTCTCGATATATCTAGAGTGATCTCTCCCTTATTCATTATCCTCTCCAGCAGCCACCATTATTGGTGTAGAGATGCCACAGGAAACACCTGCACCTGCTCCGATGTGAATGACCCAGGAACGGCCCAACACCACAGTTAGGTCTCAGCTTGTTGGATCCTGTCTTCTCCAGGTGCGGGAAGCATTTGCATGCGGGCTTTTGTTTTGGACCCATTCTTCTTAAACTCTTTTCCTAGATGCCCACACTGCCTCCTGCTCCATTTTGCTTCTCTATTCCTCTAAAAGAAACCTGCAATGCTTTGGTGGATGCTTAAGAGGTGACCCCAAAAGCAGAAAGGGAATCTAGTTTTAGGTCCTAATTTGGGCTTAACTCACCAAAAAGGTGCAAGTAGTGATCTTGGTTTATTTCCAGAGCTTGGAGCATGCCAAGATTAAACTCCCATCGGTCATTTTGCTGCATCATATTGGCATCAATAGAGCAGATGTTACAGTGATCACTTCATCTCATTGTTCTCATTCCAGGAACTCCCAGTGACCGGGCACATATTGTGTCAGGATAGTTTGGTGTGCACACATTTCCTTAAGAGGAAGACCCTTTTCCAGTGTCTTGCAGTAAACTATAAGGATTGATGAACTGGCCAGCTATGTTAGTGGTTGACACATGGTCTGATCCATGAGTGGCATCTCTTAATAAGATAATCTATGCCACTGAGAAAGCAGTTGGGTTTTGAGAAACACCTGATGTGAGAACATGGCTTTCCAAGCTTGCCTGAAAGGACGAGCCCCAGAACAATAACTGAACGAAGCTCTCAGCAAGGGGTGGGAGAGATGAGGGTTGCTACATAGGGCTGATCAGGAATGGGGTTGGTTTGTGGCTTTGCCAAAATCTGAGTATTTTTCAGGGCACTTTTTTAGACCATCCGTGTATTATAGCATAGGTGGGGAAACTTTCTGGACTGGTGCATGAATAACAGCATGCCCAATTCTTCATGGACACCATGCGCGGTAAAGAGAAGTTACTGCAGTATTTAATCTGGGTTTCTGCTGCTGAACAAACCCCATGCAGTCTTGTGCCTGCTCACCCTTTAAATCTTGGACAAGAATTGGCAGTGAAATGCTCATCTCCTGCTCCCCTCCTAGTCAAAGCCAAGGCAGGAGGTGCCCAGATGCCTCAAAAAAGCTTTGTCAGTGCTGGGGAGGGGAAAGAATCCTCACTTAATTACAAGCCAGGATTTCAAAATTGGGAACTGAGCAGGCAACGAGGGACAGGGCCTGCTTAATTATTTAGTTGTAGCCTAGGGGGAAGGGAAAACCATATTTATACTCAAATCATTTTGAGCAGAATTAGCCTGGAGAGCAGGCTGCAGCAGAACAGTCTTGCAAGTGTGCTGGGGGTGGGAGGGGGGGTGGTTTAGTTGGTGGTTTGAGCTCTGGAAATAGTTGTGCTGGGTCTTAGAGGAGCTCTGGGCATAGTCTGTGGGATAAAATGGGGTTTATGATACCCCTGGGTGGAGAGTAATTGGGCACAGAGTCTGAGTAGTCTGTAGCTCAGGTTACTGATCCAAGGTATTGTCTCTCTACCACTAGAAAACACTCCAAATCATCCTAGTGGGGTTATGATGCTTTCCTTCCTACTCCTCCATTTAAAATACAAGTTCCTTTTGGACCCATACCCCTTTGAAACAAAATGAAGCTTATGTGTATTAATGGCCCCTATTCCCCCCCCACCTACTTTGCTGGGCCTTGTACAGCACAGGTTGAGGTCCAGCGTCTTCCTGTGCTGTTAGGGGAAAGCCTCAGAAATGTCATGTCCTTGTTTCTCTGGAAAACTTTTCAGTCAGCTCTGCTCCACATCTGCAGGGTTAGTTCCCCGAGTAGCAGTACGAACTGGCTGGCACCCTGGTCTGAGATGCATGTAAGGAGGTCGTGGCAAAGTCATTGTTTGCCCTGGGATCTGTAATGGGTAGCAATGAGCTGGGATTAAAACCTAGTTTCTGCCTCCTTTCCCTATACACAGACCACCAGGGCAGTGGCAGCTCATGTATAGCAGATGCAAGCAAATATACTGCAGCATTATTTGTGGGGAAGGGGGGTTCCCCAACTGGGTGGCATGGGTAAATCAGAGAGGAAAGCACTGGAGAGAGGCCCAGTCAGAGTGAAGAGATGCTGTCCCCATCACTCACCCCTTCCACCAGTCCTATCATAAAAGCACAGAATTGGTGTCTGTGGTCCAGGAGGGCCCATCATTAGCTGGCTAGTGGTCGCTGTAACAGGTCACCCACCCCAGCACCATCTTCCCTGTTAATTCACATGGGAGCCCTTGGAGTCCCCTGTAAGGTTCTTATGTCCTGCTCTCTACTCGCCTGCCATGTCTTAATGGAAATTGTTATGCTGATGTTCTTGTAAGCGGGAGACCGCCTATTGTATTTTGTATGTTGGGGTCTTTCATCACCACAGGCCTTTAACCCTGTTTGGAAAGACCAGGGTCAGACTGAGGCTCTAGCCTTTTTTATTGTCTTGAGGCTCGTGGCCCTCTTTTCTGCTCCAATCTGGAGCCTGGCTTCCCTGGCCTGGAGGCCTGGCCACCGGCCCCACAGCCAGGGGGTCACTCATTATCTCAGTCCAAAAAAAAAATAAAATAAAATTGCACCTCAGGTGCACCAGACCACCCTGGCCTTTTAAGATTGTGCCCTCCGGTGCCAGGGTCTGTGCATCCGACAATCCTGCACCCACACTGGTGCTGGGGGCATATGTACCCCTAACATTGTACCTTCTCTGGCACTGGTGTCAATGCACCCCAAATCCTGCACCCACACTGGCACCAAGTCCCTACACTGTTGTGGGGTCCCAGTGGGGCCGCCTCCTTCCCCAAATAGCCTCACTCAAACCACCATTGTTATTCAATAACAAAAAGAAATATGAACAGTCCTGTAAAGGCTTACATTTCTACAGGCTTTCTTCTGGGGTCACTGCCATCTCTCTGGGGTCCTCTGTAGTTCCCCTCCCCCAGCCTTTGGACTGCTCACCAAGCATCTCCATGGAGCTCTAAGACACACTCCTTCCCCCTTTGGCTGCTGGGCCCTACTGCTGCTCTACTCAGGGTTTTTATAGTCCTGGCCCGCCCCTTCCGGTCAGCTGACTAGCTGGCTAGGCTCAGCATTTAACCCCCTCCTTACCGGCACTCTGTGCCCAGAAAGTTCTGGCCTTAAAGGGGCTGCCCTGTCTTCTGGTGACAAGGCTAGGGTTCCCTGTTACAAACACCAATGGGGAATTCCCAAAATTTCCACTTTGCACCCAGTATCTGAAACGCTGGGGACATCCTTTAATATGCCACAGGTAGCAGCAGGGGAGGCGAGGGCACGGCTGTCACTGCACTGCAACAGCAGGTAGTTAATAGATACTTCGTTTAGAAGGTCCTAGGAAAAATATCATGCTCCATGCTACAGGGGAAGGTGGAAACTCATCATAGCCAGATCCCTGCCTGTTGGATCCAGCAGGGCAAAATTCCTTCCATCTTGGCATTGCACATGCCCCACTGGTCAGGTGGTAGAAGGCAGCTGGTCTGGAAAGCTGTCGGAAGCCCTATAGAGGATGGTTGCTTTATGGGTTGCCGTCTTCATTCAGCGCCGTGCTGGAGGACAGGGCAATGGGGAATGCAGCCTTTTGCTGGTATCGGTGATACCAAGCTGCTGGTCTCGGCAGAGCTGCCAGTGGCCTCCTGAAAGGTGTTAACTGCAGGGGTGGTAGCTGGGTGGGTAGCTGAGCAAAGCAAGGCTTGACCTTCAGCGGTTAATCTGTGCTGGAGCAGCAGCCAGCAAAACGCTACAGGGCAGCCACAATTAAAGCTGTTTTTAGAAAAACCTTCCAAGTCTGAGGCTGGAGAGGCTAATGCCTGTGAAGATTAGGAAGAATTTGACTTTAATTAAAGCTCCCAGAAAGTGGCTGTCTGGAGCAGTCTCTCTTCCTCCTCTCCTGATCTCCTGCTTGTGTTTCACATTTTAGATTTGCATTGGGCTCGGTAAAGAGAGCCCAGAGGAGCCAGCTCCAGCTGGTGCGCTCACATTTTGGATCCCTCCTGTCTTGGACCAGAAGAGCTTCCCTACCCCAGCTCCAGCTTGTTCACAGTCCTGGCTCGTGCAGTGCTGGTGAGGAAACCTCCCGTCCCCTGGGAAAGTCCTTTAGAGAATTGCAGGGCCAACACTTATCCAACCTCTTCTTAAAAACTTCCAGTGAAGATCAGTTTTCCTCATCTACACCCTGAAAATAGAGGGTTTTGTGTCACTTCCCAAGCCTTTGAGGGCTCAACTCCTCTGAAGTACTTGGGCATCTAATGCCCATCAACTTTTCACCTCTCCTTGTTATGCCTGCTTCCTTCCTAAACCCTGGTGAACTCCACCTTGAAGGTATCATGCGGCGGTGAGCCCCACAAGCTGGAGAGGGCTTTCCTTTGACGCGTTCTAGATGCGTTGCTTTCTGGTCTCATTCAATGCCCACTTCTTCTATTGAGGGACAAGGCGAAGAGCTATTCTGAGCTGCCTTCTGTATCCCAGTCATTCTCCCAGCGTACAGTCCCTAGCCCAAAGATGTCCTGGCCCACACTTGGAGCGCAAAAGAGCCGCAATGAAGTGACTAGTATTTTTCTGTGCATCTCTGGCTCCTCTTGTGCATGAAGATACCTCTTCAAACCAGTTCCTGATCTTGGATTTGAGCCTGCAAAACCAATTCTAATAGTGGCCTGTGTTTGTGGCTGTCATTGAGGTGGGCTGGGGGAGGCCTAGCTGGCTTTGGGGGCTAGGTGGGGTGGCAGACTGGTGTTCAATCATAGGAAACATGCATTCAAGGATGACTTTTCCCTGTGGGAAGGTATGGAGTGACTCCTTGCTCAGATCCCAGTGAGAGTCTACCTTGGGGGTGGACAATTATTTTGGCTGGAGGGAGCCCCACGAGGAGGCACAGATCCCACCCAGCCTGGCTACATCTCACGCAACTCCTGTGGCTGCTGGCTGCAGTGCCGGGAGCCGCACGTGGCAGCATGGAGCTGGCCCAGCCCAGCCTGGTGGTGCACAGCTCCTGGCTGGAGCATCAGGAGCCGCATGGAGCCAGCCCGGCTCGATCGTACGTGGTTTCCGCAGCTCCCGACTGGATCGCCGGACTCCCCGTATGGTGGCACGGAGCCAATCTGGCTCAATGGCACACGGCTCCCCGCTGGAGTGCCAGGAGGTGGTGTGGCATCTAGTTCAACCCGCTGCTCAAAGCAGGACTGTCCTCAGCTGCATCCTCCTAGCCAGGGCTTTGTTGGCGTGTGGCTCCCGGCTGGAGTGGAGGGTGGCTGGAGCCACTTAGTGGGCTGGATCTGGTCTGTGGGCTGTATTTTGCCTGTCCCTGCTCTACTGGTATATAGGAAAGTGGATGGCATCTTCCAGGAGCACCCCACCTGGCTAATAACAGTTCACTGAATTCCCTGATTTGCTGAAGCAACGCACTTGCTCCTATGTACCAGCTCAGCCTTTCCTCTCTGCTTTTGCACACACAACTTCCT
>NW_005842488.1:446039-464783 GCF_000455745.1 Alligator sinensis | reverse complement strand
CCACCAGTTGGGGTTGCTAATTCATCATAGCCACCTTGGCCATTCATCCCACGAAAGCAGCTGACCGTCTGCCAGCAAAGAGCTGTGAACAGTACGTGCATCAGCCCCAGGCTGACCTGCCTGCCCCCGAAGCCTCTGCCTCCTGTGATGCTGCTATAGGCTCACAGACACGAGGATGCTGCAAGTACCACTTTGCACCAGAGCAAATCTCTGGTAGCCACAGACACGGGGACTCTCCACCTGGGTAAGCAGCTGAAGGCTTTGCTGTCGGTTCCACCAGGCTGTTAATTAAAGATAGATGTCTCCGTTTCCCTGGGGAGGCTGCGATCTGCTGTGGCTTATGGTGCTACCACGTGGCACGACAGGCCCTGCTCGCTGAACGATGTGCTTTCATTCAAGCAATGCTTCTATTAATGCTGAAATGAAGGGTGGGCTTCAGGGGGAAGGGGCTGGAGCCAGTCTGAGCACTTTGTTATCAGGACTGCTAATGGAGGGGGATTTGCTCATGGACAGTGATGTCTGTGCTTGTTCCCTGGGCAAGCTCAGCGGGAACTTTGTCCCAGTGCCGATCCCTGTGCTACCGTGTGGGTTGAGGGGTGCACTAACTAATAATTCAGTTCCAAGAATACCATCAAGAAAATGCAGGTCGACATGTTTAGCCTGGCAGGAGAGTTGGTATTGAGGGGGAAGATTAAAATACACCCAGTGCTTTTTATCAGATGGTCTCAAAGCACTTTACTGAAGTGGGTGTCCTTTATTAGCTTTCCTTTTAATGATGTGTTAATTGAGATCTAACTACTTGCACAGTAGGTCAGTGCAAGAAGTAGCAGGAACTTGGGAGAGCTGACTCCCCAGTCCTGGTACCCTCCTTTTGGGGCCTGAAGACCAGGTTTTTGTGCATTTGCAATGTGATGTTAAATACTATTTTAAGAATACAATTCAGAGAAACAACTTTGAATTTCGGTTCTTCCTGCTGTTTTAAAAACCTACAGAGCTGACTTGTCTACCTGCTGGTGGCTCTGACCCTCCTCTCATCTTCTCATGGCTTATGCCTTTTGATGCTTTGTAGTTGCAAAATGTGGCATCAAGATGTTCCTGAACCTACTTGGATGCTAAGGTAGACATTAAGTTCATTAACCCCTCTACCCCACACTCCAAGAGCCTGGATAAAGGCTTTTCATCAACTGCAATAAAAGGTAGAAAATGTGTGCTCTTTCACCTTACCACAGCCCTCCCTTCTCGGATTCCTTCTTTTAACTTGTTCTCTTACACGTGCTTTCCTTTGCTTTCTCTTGCTCTCAAGCTGTGTGCATGGTGTTTCCATCTACTGCACAGAGCGTGCATGAGGAATAAGAAGCAAGGATACAGCTGTAGTTGATTGCAAAGTGTTGTTTGACCATCTGTGGTGCTAACCCCAGGCATTCAGACAATGGGGAGTTGAACCGTGACATCATGAAGGATTTTTTTGTTGTAAATGTTGAGTCTTTGGATTTATTTTGAAGCTTTTGAGCATTGATGATGATTATTTTTTTCCTTCCCGCTATTCTCTGCAGCCCTGAGGGCTAGATGCTTAAACTGGCAATCCCTGCATGCCTGCATCACTCCATGTTAGGACTTCAGGAATAAAATTGCACAAGGTGGCAACCATCTGTGCATCTATCCTCCCTGCTTGGTCATAGTATCATAGTACTTAGGGTCAGAAGGGACCTAAACAGATCATCAGGTCTGACTCCCAAATCATCAGGTCCGACCCCCAGGTCATCTTTGCCTAGCGCTGCACCCTGTAAATGTTTGGTTGCTGTGATGCTGGGCACCAACAAGAAGCACTGGGGTGGATGGTTGGGCATCTTCACTCTTCTTGGCATTCGGTGTTGAATTGGGACCATGCATCTCTGCTGGTAGCTCAGCCTACCCCACTTAATCCCAAGATGCACTACAGCCCATCCATTCCTATTTGCAGAGTGGAAATGTCCAGTAGCTGTAGTGATGTTCTGAATGTACCTGTTTAAAAAACACCAACTGTGTAAATTAGGGCAATGGGCTGCCTTGTGGAAGTGGAGACCACCTGGAAACGGGCACCACAGCTCCAGCAGAGAGGAATAACATCCCACCTGGAAGCTCTGCGGTGTTCATTTGCTTCTTGGGAGACAAGGCCAGGCATTGTTACAGGACTCTCAGTTTGAACGTAACTCCCCAGAAAGAGAGCCACAAGCTCACTTCACAGAGGCCACTGCATTGTCCCTGGGGGAAAATTCCCCCTAGCCTTTGCCAAACCTGGGCAGGAACCAGCCAGCTGGAGGGGAAAGCTCCACTTCTCCTATCTGCTTGCTGGAGGGGTCTTATTTTGTTGTCTTGGGAGGAAGGGAAGCTGGTTGGAAAAGCAAAACCAGAGAAAGAAAAGGTAGGTCAGCTGTGGGGGGTCCTGTCTGCATCTCACTCACTCCAGCCAGTCGCCTTCCAGGCCTGTCTAACTTCTCCTGCAGAAGTTGCTGGTTTTGTTCTTTCCCTTGGAAGCTTGGAAGTCCCATTTCTGGAACCCCAGTAATAAGGGTCTTCTGATCACTGGCAGTCAAGGCAGGTGAGGACTGCAGCGGTGAGCTGCCGTTTGCATTTGGACAAGTATCACTGGTTGGACTTGCAGGCCAGGTGCACTGTTGTTCTGTCTGAATGAGCTGGCAGCCTTACCAAAGCACATCCCCCAGCAGGAAATGAGGGGACACCAGCGCTTCCCTCCTGTGTGGAGTAACACATGGAAGTCCAACTCTTCTGCCATGGAGCTAGAAGGGCTATCGTGCTTCATGACAGTAGCCCTTTCCCCTCCTCCTTCTCCCAGTTGGCATCTCTTCTAGTGGAAACCATTGTCTTAGTATCAAAGACAGCACGGTGCATCATAGAGATACCTGAGCAATCTTGCATCTCGGATGGGTCTTGCCACAGTAGCCTGGAGCTCCCTGTGAGCCTCTCTAGCCTGCTACTACTGATCTGTTCTGGGTACCAGAGGTACCCAAGCTAAGTTTTACCAAACATTTTTTAGTACCACACTGCAGTGTAGATGCTCCCCAAGCATGACATGGCTGAAATAGCCAGGTGCACATTGTGGGCCTCTTTCCTTCCCGGAAGCCTCAAGTACAGAGTCAGGATGTCACAGTTGTGACATGTGGCTGTGCAAACCCCAAATATCCTATAAATAGCAACTAGTACTGCCAAAACCCCACCTGGAGTCATGTATGGGGAGGATTACAGATTACTCCAACACATGAGTCACTGAGATGCAGCCACTTCTGGTGTGGGATAGCTGCTAACTGCACAAACTAATGCTGTGCCACAGCTCCGAATGGGAAGCATGGGAGAGAATATCATATTAGAACAGAGCTGTGGAGAGCAACCAAGCAAAGCAAAATGTGCCCTGGTAGAAACTTGGCTAGGATGCCAGTCTTCACCACCTGCCCTCCGGAGAGTTGCTACTGGGGTTTTTTTAATGCACGATTCATCAGGAATTGGGAGATTGGCTTTGCATCTCTTTTAAAGCAGTGGTCTCTAGACCACTAGTGGTCTGTGACTTTATGGTCAGTGGTCCCTGAACTACTCTAGGCTCGGCATGCTTTTTGCTGCTAGTTGGAGGATGGACCACAAGATGCTTTGAATGGTGTTGGTGGTCTATAAGTTGTTTGCGAGCTACTGATCTCATAGGCTATGGACAGACATTACACAAATTGGTTTAAGTGCTCTGGTTTAAACCTGTAACGGAACAGATGTTCAGTGTACATAAACCAGTTCGAAAATGGCTGAAACCGGTTTGAGATCAACCTGGTTGAATGTAGTATCGGACTTAACTGATTTAGCTCAAACTGTTTTATGCAATGTCTGCCCCAGACCCCTTGCTGGTTTAAGTTAAACCAGAGTCCCCCAGCATCCCACCCTGCTCTCCAGGCTGGGCGGGGCTCTCTGCTCCACAGCAGGGCTGGCCCGTCCCCTCTGCTCCGTGGCTGGAGCTCAGCACAGACGTGCAGGCACAGCAGGGTCTGTTGGCTTCCCCATGCCCCCATCTTTCTCCCCCCACCCCACTTGCTGCTTAAGCAGAGATCCCTTCCTCACTCCAAAGGGGATGTCTGTCCAGTTTCAAACCAGTTCAGCCTAGTCAGGTTGGACTAACCTGCAAAAATCAAATCAATTCAGGCTTTTTGAATGTCTGTCCCTAGCCATTGAGATCAGATGTAGCATTCCCCCCACCACCTAGTGCTACCGTGCAGCATGGATTTTGATGCCATAAAGTGTAGTGCCACCTTTAGCACCTTTCAAGGGAAGAAGGGTGCTGTGCCCTGAACAGAGATGACTGTAGGGCATAGGGGGAGGGCGGGGGCATTAATGATAATGATTTTAAGGAGGAGCTGATGCCTTGATGCACAGTCCTGGTGTTCTGTTAATGTGACCCGACACTTGTGGCATTGAGATGGTTTTAGGGCCAACTATTCAAAGACTGGTTCTGTGCAAACTGCTGGATGGTGTCATTTGAGTGCTCCTTCCAGCGGGTCCCTTCCTGCAAGGAAGCAAAATCCTCTTGCAAAGATCTTCCATGTTCCCTTTGGCAGTAGCACCTTTCAGGGAACCTTTCAGTCCAGAGCATCGCAGTGTCCTGAGGGCTCTGACTGTAGGGTCTGGCCTAATCGGCTCCTGCTGGAGAGCTTGGGCGGCCAAGAGCTTGGCAGCACCAGAGCTGTCTGCTGCCCTGAGCGGGCAGGGGGCTAAAGTGTGAGGTGCCTTGGGAATGGAGAATGCAGGAGGCTGGAACATGGGCACACATGGCAAGATGCGTACCATGGTGACATGAATAATTCAAGGGGCTGAGAGAAAGTTTCCTTGTGCACTCTAATGCATTGATTAGATCAAATTGCCTCCCTAACCCTCGAGGAGGTAAAAACCAACTCATCACCATTTGTTCTCTCTTGATAGATGATTAACCACAAATTAGAATATTAAACAGAGGACTCTGGGTACGTCAATTAATGGCTAAGAACTAAGTTAATTATCAGAGACGCCATAAAACAGGCTTATTTTTATCCTCGGATTATTGTTTGATGTTGCTTAAAAGAAAAAGCGGGGTTTACTTTAGAAATGGCTTTTTTCTGCAGGGCTTGGCAGTGAGCAGGATTTTATAGCTGGGCCAGCTGTTGCTGGGGTATGGTTCAGGCTCATGCTTCAGGGCCTAATGTCAGCTGTGGGGAGGAAGGAAGTTTGCCTTCCCATGTCTGTTGCTGCACAATAAGCCTGGGGAAGCAGCTGTTTGACTGCCATTGAAGTGCTGGACACTCAGCATTTCTGCAGGTAGGGGCCTATGTGATTCCCTTGGGAGTGGAGGGGTTGAAAGGAGAGCTTGTCCTCTTCCAGAAGCATTAGGGATGGGAAGGGGCTGGACTAGATGGATCAGTAATCTACTATGTATCATATACTCCTAACCTGTCACAGAATGGACTGATAACAGGGATGCTCAACCTGCAGGCCAGACCCAGCCTGTGGAGCCATGTCATCTGGCCCCCATGGCTCTGGAAAGTTGGTGATGTGGGAGTGGTACCACTCCCCCACTGCCAAATTTTTGGACCTGTAGCCCCTTGTCCCTGCGCCCTGGATGTGGGGGCTGGCTCCCAGCAGTCAGGGGTGGATGGGGCCTACATCCCAGCAAGCAAGGGGGGGGCGGGGAGGGGGGACAAGAAGGGGGGTGGTGCCTGGCCCCCAGGACCTAATCCTAGCATGAGGGACAAGAAAGGGGTGGTGCTGGGTACGGATGTGAAAGGTCAAACTTTTAAACAATAAGTGTATTTATACCGTAATGCGTTACTGGTTAATGTTTAGCGCAGGGCAAAGTCCGGTGGGAAAGCAAAGTTTGCACTCGGGAACAGAAAGGCGGCAGGGCAGATGGGGTGAAGGGAGTTTAGGACCCATAGCCCATGAGGTTAAAGAGGAAAACAGGGCAGCTTAGTGATAGTTAAGCAATTAGCTGCTAATTCACCCATGCTGGGAAGAGGGAGATAACAGGGTACTGAAAGTTTTAAGCCTGCTCCCAACCCACATTGCCTGCTCCATCCCTCTTAGCCCGTAGATGATGGCAGTGGGCTGGAAAAGCCCCTTGCCTGCCCTGGCTGCATGTGGCTTCACGTGGGCTGTGTTGTCTGGCGGGCCTTATGTGCACCTCCTCCCCACCTGCCAAAGGCCCTGGGGAGCGGCTCCCAGCAGCAGCTGTCTGAGCAGACCTGCGCACAGCCCCGTTTCACCCCTGCTCCGGGCAGGCAGCTGCAGACCCTCCCCCGTGGCAAGGTGGGGCAGGCGCCGGCTTGGGGCTCTGCACCCCCCTGGGCAGGACTAGGTACGTGTTATCGGCTAACTGTTTAACCAATATAATAGGTTAAATGGATAATTTTTTGAACGATATTTACCTCCCTAGTGCCAGGCCCCAGGGCCTGATCCAGTCTGTAAACTGGCCCCACATCACTCATCTGGCCTGTGGGGCCAAAAGATTGAACACCAATAGGCCAGAACATCTGGAGGACCTGTGTGATGATGACCCTGTACCGGTCGGTTTGGGAGCCAGGCAGGCAGAGGGGATAGGTGGGGTCTGTCTGTGTCCAGGAGCCTTGACAAAGCACCTTCTTTCTATTTATTACTCCTAGCCTGCTTCTTCTGTAATGGGCATTACAGCCTATTGATTCCTACAAAAGTGGCTGCTCACTGTCCTTGTCCTTGGTTATTCTGTCGGGCGATTTGCAATGATACCAGTGGTAATATGCTCCGAACTGGGATCATTGGCATGGAGAACACTGATAGATCTTGCAGAACTAATTTTCATGTTACCAGCTGATTCTGGTCATATATATATATATTTGTTATTATAATATTTATTGCATTTATTGTTTGTTTCTTGCATATATATATACATGCACACACACACACATATACAACACCCATGCCAGATGTGCATGCTTCAATTTATATATATAATAAATTTTCTTATTTTTACAAAAGAATTTTTACAATCAATTTTTTATATATATAAAAAATAAATTGAGGCATGCACGTCTGGTATGGTGGTTGGGCACGAGGCTGAGTGGACACACCATGTACTTGGTGCAGTCATGATGAGAGTCTTAATGAATGCATCTCCAAATGTGAAAGGCTCAGTTCTGGATCTAGTCTCATAAAGGAGGAAATATTGACAAGACGCTTCCAAATCGAAGAGGGCAGGCAATATGATAGGAAGAAGGCCCCTGACTCTGAGAATTAACTTTGCTAATCGCACATTCATTTAAATTTAAATGGGGAGTCTGGCTGGTTTAATAAGGCTGGGAAATCTTATTAGAGAGAAAATTAAAGGGTTGTGTGGGCGTGCCTGCAGGGGTGGGGATGAATGGAAGATTTGGACTTCTGTTGTACAGAGAAGAGAGATGTGCTTGCTTCTAGCTTGTGAGAACAGACTGGCCTAGCTGTGAAGGAAGAAAGGCTGGTTTCCCAGGTTAGGGAGCTGGTGCTAAAAGTCAAGGGAGATCCATGTTTAATTCCTGGCCTTGCTGGTGACCAGCTATTTAACTTTGGGCAAGCTGCTTGATTTTGCTATGTTGCACAACCTTCTCTTTGCATCTGTCTCTCTCTTTGGAGCAGGCAGGCAAGGTTATTTGGGCAGATGTGATCTATTTTATGAGACCAGCTGAGTAGTTGGAGAAAGGTTCTTAGCAAGCTTTTGGGCACAGTCGCCCTTCTGCAGGCATAGGGAGTCTCTGCTGGTTTGGAGCAGGCACTGTTATGTATGTCCTGCCCCAACACAGTGACCTTGATGTTGTACAGGATCAGTGGGTGGTCCTGGAATATAAAAATAACTTCCCGGGTGGCGTATAGCAAGAAAAGGCTGCATGCAAACAGATAGGCACAGAGGACTGAGTGTTGGCCTTTTAGGAGCCAGTCACAAAGGCCTCTATGGCTAAACACAAATATCCGGTCGGATACAGCCCTGATGCGACTCAGGCACGGCCCAGGCCTTTTACACACTAGGCTTAAATGGCAATTAACCGGAATTAGCAGAGAAGGTGCCAAGGATGTTCATTCGAATAATTCACAGGTACTCAATGTGGCTTGTCAGTCTGTAGGGTCTGGGGTCTGCCGGGAGCAGAGATGCTCAAATGGGAAACAAGCAGGTTCCAGCATTGTTGGTTGTAGCTGTGTTGGTCATGGGCAAGCAAAGTTCTTCGGATATATGTGATATCTTTTATTACACCAACTAAATAGTTGGGAAATATGTTCTTTGCCAGCTTTTGGGCACAAACGCCCTTCTTCAGGCCTAGGGAGAGTCTCCCTAGATTTAAAGGGGTCCATTGGGAGAGTCTCCCTGTGCCTGAAGAAGGGCATTCATGCCCAAAAGCTTGCAAAGGACATTTTTTCCCCCTATTTAGTTGGTCTAATAAAAGATAACACAAACAAGCAGGTTGTCTGGGGGGGTTTTTTGGCCAATCACTCCAGCGCGAGGAAACTCCTGAATTTTTAAGCTTGCTGCAGGCTGCTGTAGCCACCAGGGGGCGTCACAGCCATGCTGTATGACCAGAACTTCAGGTCTCCTGAACGAATATAATGCAGCATGTCTCTCCTTATTGAGTAGAAGTGGCCAGCTTGGTTGCAATTAGACCTTTTTCTTAAAAGGTCAAGCTTTTCTTGTCCAGGTAAAACACAGGCCTTGAGAAGCACAGATCGAGGCACACAAAATGCAGGTAGATGCCTCGATGCCAGAGAAAGGAAGCAGGGCCTGGTGCTTGCAAGGCTAAGACGAATGGGGTATATAAAGAGCAGGCAGCGTCCTCTTTGCTTGTTGCCCTCTGCTGCATGCCAGCCTTTTGCCCCCTCTGCAGACGATTGCCCCTTGCAGATCTGGGATGGGCATAGTGCCGTGGAGCTTGGCTGCGATGTGGCACGTACGACTCCCTCTTTTTCATGCAACCATTGCTAAGTTCAGGCATTTGACATGGGTGCTTTTTAATCGCACGAGATAGCAGCGAGCCAGCTGCAGCCGGCAGCATCCCTCTCTGATTTCAATTAGCAAGACCGAATTCGGCGAGGTGACGCAAGGCCATGGGCCCGGGAGTGCTCCTTGCAGCGTGTGCGCTCCCCTTCGGAGGGGTCCGGAACACAGTGCTGTGTCACCCCACGGAGGGGGAAGAACATGCTGACAAAAAGCTGATTTAATTACTGGAATTGTTCTGATTACAGCCTGCAAACACTGTTATCTTGTAATTATTGCCAAGAACATGCCATTAGTACATGATTAAACACAACGTCTTGTGGGCTGCTGGCTGATTGTCTGATGCCTTATGAACTTAATTAGTTCGTGCTGGTAGAAAGCAATGGCGGAAGATGAAGAGCAGCAAAGGCACTGCAAGGGTCCCTGGTGCCCTGCCCTGGACAGGTCCTGCCCTGGACTGGGCTTTCTGAGAATGAAGAGCCATCCCCAACGTGAATGTCTAATGGCCCTTTCAGCTGAAGATCTTGGGTCCATCTAGCTTCATCTGTGGCACTTGCTACTGGAAAACCCAAGCGCTTTGGGCCAGATCTGTAGTTGGAGTAAGTCAATCTAGCTTCTGCTGCTTTCAGTTGAGTTGTACAACTTGGCCCCATTGTAAATATAGGGACTCTGTCTGGCTTCAGCAGGTGCTATGTGTCTATCTGGATTTGCCCCCCATTTTTTAGTAACATGGCATCTGCAGACCTGAGTCAAGGTCAGAGCCATGTTCCTGGAAGAGCTGGAAATACAACTACAGTCTCCTGTGCGTGGGGTGGGCGGTACTGGGTCCACTAGGTTACACCATCCCCTGGTCGGGTGAAGTCATACATCTTGGAGTGATTTACAGAGACTAAGATAATGATGCTCCTGTTCACGCATGTGTCTTCTCAGGGTTTGCTGAGGCCCAGCTGAGAGGGCTTTAACCCAGAGACTTCAATGGGTCAGGCAGTTTTGCTGCTCTGGGAGGAGCTGGCACCGTCAAGAAATGTGTTGGCTCTTGCATTCATTCTTCAGGGATGTTTCTTAGAATAATAGAAATGATAGAAAATGAGTTGGAAGGGAGCTCAGGAAGTCGCATCTTGTCCAACCCCCTGCTCAAAGCAGGACCAGCCCCAGCTAGATCATCCCAGCCAAGGCTTTGTCTACCTGGGTCTTAAAAATCTCGAAGGATGAAGAGTCCACCACCTCTCTGGGTGACCTGTTCCTGTGTTTTACTACCCTCTTAGTGAGAAAATTCTTCCTAATATCCAACCTAAACATCCTTTGCTGCAACTTGAGCCCATTGCTCCTTGTCCTGTCATCTCCCACCGTTGAGAACAGTCCAGCTCAATCCTCTCTCAACCCCTCTTCAGGGAGTTGAAGGCTGCTATTAAATCCCCCTCAGTCTTCTCTTCTCTAGACTAAATAAGCCCAATTCCCTCCCCGTCCCCTCATCAGTCATGTGCCCCAGCAGCCGAGCCATTTTTGTTGCCCTCCACTGGACTCGCTCCAATTTGTCCACATCCTTTCTGTAGTGGAGGCCCAAAACTGGACACAGGACTCCAGATGTGGCCTCACCAGTGCTGAACAGAGGGGAATAACCACTTCCCTTGACCTACTGGTAACACACCCACCAATGCAGCCCATGATGCCGTTAGCCTTCTTGGCAACAAGGGCACGCTGTCAGCTCATATTCAGTTTATCATCCATTGTAACCCCCAGGTCCTTTTCTTAGCTTTCACCCTACAGCATTCTCCTTAGGAGTTAACGGGGAGGAGGTTTCTGCTGTCTCAGACAGGGTGACAAGAAGAAGCAGGTCTCCTGCTCGTGGCCCCGGGAGCTGCCTGCCTCCCAGCTCAGCGACACAAAGGTCATGGATCTGGACTGCAGAAGGCACAACAGAGAGCTGCAGCCTGGAAAGGGGAAGGCACGTGTCCCTTGATCACGCAGCCCATGAGGGGAAGAGGTGGGGGCAGCACCTGGATCTACTGTTGCAGAAACACCCCCAACCATTAGAGAGTACCTGGGGTCCTCTCCCCTCACGCTGGTATGAAAGGGGCATAAAACCGCTGAATCCAATGGAGTGATTCCTAATTTACCCTGGGATAAAGAACAGTGTGGATCAGGCTCCTTATCGGTACTATCTAATGTTCGGGTGACTCTCCAGGGGTGTAGGTTGTAGCCGTGTTGGTCTAAGCACAAAGGCAGACAAGGTTCTTTGGGTAAATCTGATATCTTTTATTAGACCAACTCAAATAGTTGGAAAACTTCTTAGCAAGCTTTCAGGCACAAACGCCCTTTGTCAGGCTGAGGAAGCGTCTGCAGAGACAAGCGACTCTTCTGCACTTTGCTCTCCTCCTCTTCCTCACCGAGGGCCAGCTAAGCTTCTCCCCTGTGGACCTTGCCCATCTGCTCCCAGCCCAGGGAAAGAAGTCCATTGCCTTCTAGGAAGCTCTAATGCTTTGTACCCAGAGGACCCATCCGTGCCTCGTCCCCGCTGTCGGCCTGACGTGGTGACAAGGGCACGCAAACTCATCTTGACATTTCATTAGCAGAGTTAATTCTCAGCCTAATTCTCCACCCAGGCCAAGGCATCGTAGCATCCATCTGACGGTGTGCTGGGACCCTCCTGCTCCCTGGTTGTTGAGGCGTGGATCCAAGCACGTGATGGATGCTCGGGCTGGTGCAGAATGACCAAGGGAAGGATCAGGAAGGAGAGGGGATGAATTTGGTATGGGTCACTCGGTGTCACCAAAAGCCTCCGAGAGGCAGCAATGTTGTTTGCTGGATGGAGCGCTAGCCTGGGACTCGCGTGGGGTCGGTACTGAGATTGGGCAAGTCATATCCCCTCACTGTGCCACTGCCCCTTAGGATTTTGCTCCTGGGGTGTAGACAGTTCCCACTGCCATGGCACCTAGGCGATTGTTTGAATGCTCAGTCTCACACAGAGCTGCCTTCTACTTCATCTGTGTTGCTCTAGGCTCATCCCTGGGCCGCGTGGTAATCTGGATTTACCATCCTTTCTGAATTGAGCCACATCATAAAAGCTGCACGGGAGAGACAAATTGGCCCCATGAAAGGCAATGGGAGGAAAAAGGAGGGATACTTTGGAAATGGGTCTTTTAGCCCAGCCTGAGCTCACCGAAGGGTCCCTGAATGAAGCATGAAAAGCACAGATTTATAATGGCTCGTAAACATTTAATCCCCTTATGTGGAACGTCCATATATTTATGCACGGTTGTATAGGCTGCAGAGCTCGCTGTTTATGGATGCCTGAGCTGGGTAAACAGGTGGGTGCTCTCGTGAATGCAAATTGGCTTGTCCCAGTGAGAGCACCGGATGCTGGGATACAGGCCTGGGTGACGATGAAGAGTCTGCCTGGGTTTTGGCAGATCTCAAAGTGTTGAAGTCTCCTGAGCTGTAGCTGCGTGCGATGAAAGGAGGTTCCTATCATCCATCTGACCTTGTGGATGGAAAAAGGCCCCGTTCAATAACAGAAGTGGAGATTTGGGGTGGAAGAAAGGATTATCTTGTGGTTAAAGCACTAGACTCCAGTGTGTGAAACCTGAACGCCATTCCTGGCTCTGCCACTGACTCTCTCTGTATCCTTTGGCAAATCACACGGTGGCCAGATATTCAAAGGTATTTAGAGCAACTAACTCTCACTTATTCCAGTGGGAGTTAGGCTCCCTTTCAAAATATCTGGGTTGTGTGTGTTGCTTGAATAATTTTCTCCAGTTAAATCTTAATCTGTTTGTAGATCAGTGCAAAACGTAGTGTGGGCTCTAGACACATGGACATGTACATTCATATATAATATGCGCATAGGCAATTGTATAGGTGTACATGTACTTGCATGTATAATATGCGCATAGGCAATTGTATAGGTGTATATGTACATGTGTGTATATATAATATGCACATAGGCAATTGTCTATATTACGCACAGGCTTGAGATTTTTATTGTATTTTTCCCCCTCTCTATTTCCTTGAATAAAGTGGGGGGAAAAAACCTGTCCCTGCCTGTTCCTCACACTGGGTGAGTCCCTGTGGGGGGGTCTAGCTATCTCCCCCATGCAGATTGGAGGCTTTTGTGGTGGCTGGTTGTTGTGGGGCCTGGCATGCAGGTGTCCTCTGTTCCACGGGGAAGACTGAGCGCACCTTGGACGGGTCACAAAACTTTGGCATTGAGAATGCAGATGGCAGCCTGCCTTCCCCCACCCCCTTTGCCTCCAAGAGTTCCCCACGACTGCTTTCCAGCTCGGTATATCTTTTAACGAAGGGTAATTCTTAATAACGTTTGGCTAATGGAGGCTCTGAGCATGGGAGCAGCTGACGGACGCCTGCCTTGATGGGAGCTGACAGCAAAGGCTGCTGGGGCTCACGTCGGAGATGCCATCTAGTCAAACATCCCTCGGAGGAGCCACAGGCAGCTCGTGCATCCAGAGGAAATGTTGCTTCCATGGGATCTGCTGTCTCTGTGCTTGATCTCGGAGACCCGTGGAGCTCGGGGGAGAATGAGGCACTGAGTTGCGGGGGACTGGCATTGAAAAGGGTGCGGGGGGTGTTTCTTCAGTTGAAACCGGGGTGTGTTTAGAGCTGCGGTAATGGGAAAAGGGGGAAATGGTGCTTCTTTGTACTGGTGCTTGAAATCTGGACCCCCCCAGCTGGAGGCCCAGGTGTGCACACTATTTCATCCCTGGGGCTCCTGGCATAGCTCTGACACCCATCAGCCCTGGTTTGCAGCTCCGCCAATGCACCTCCTTCCTAGCCAGAGCTGGACAAACTGATATGCTTGGTGTACTGGGTGGACTGTTTGGTTTTGGGGTGTGGGGAAGGGGGGAGTTTGTTTCCAGTCAAATTGAAGCCTGCCCCCCCCCAATTTATTCAATTTATTAGACATGCAAGAAAAAAACAATTAAATCTCAAACCTGTGCGTGTAATGCATATGATTGCCTAAGCAATATAAATGAATGTGGGTGTATAAAAATAATATAAAAAATGAACACACTTAGATCAGCCTAAACCACTTGTTCAAACTGCAACGATTTGTTCGGTTTCATTTTTAGGTTATTCCTCCCCCCCCTCTTACAAAGCCTTTTTCTTTTCTCTCTTGCATGTTTAAAACTTGGCCTCGATTATGTATATGCTTGAAAAATGCTGTTTTGAAGTGACAAATGGAAAGAAGTTTTTTCGCTTTGGAAATGTCAGCTAAACATTTTGGCGTTTCTAGAACTACACATTTCTGTGTTGTGCATGTTGTAATATTTTGATTGCTTTCAGTTTTTCCTCCCACTGAAGCTAGTCACCAAATTTGACCTACTTTCATAAAGAATTTCAGTTCTTCCAAAACTCCTTTTTTTTTTTTTTTGTGTAAATTTGCTGGTGGTAAACTCTTCCTCAGCTCGAGTCTAGACCCACCACCACCGCCGCTGTTCTGTTTGAGCGCAGCGTTGGAGAGAATAGCACACTTCCTTCTTGTACATGTTGGCTTTGCATATCTCTGGGACTATCATAGTCATGGAGAAGTAGGGTTGGGAGGGACCTCCAGAAGTCCTCTAATCCCACCCCCCGCCCGAGGCAGAATCATCCCTGTACAAACCATCCCATGCTACTTTCTTCCAGGCCAGGTAATGTATTTAGCTTTGTATCAACACCTCGTTGTGTTCAACTGCACCTGGGCTGTGCACCACCGGGACAGGAATACACCCCCTGGTCCATTATAAAGTTCAAGAAATGGGGAAGGCAAGTTTTCAGTGGGCGATGTCTTGTCTGGAGTGAGGTTTTAAAATCAGTTCATTATGTTTATTCCCCTCCTGCCTGGCTTCTTCCGAGTGAAGGAATCACGAAGTCCCTGTGACGCTTGAGGCCAGTTTTTTTCATTGTGGAGAATCTGGAGTTTCTTTGGCTTTAGTGGAGTTGCATCATTTTATGCCAGCAGAGGCCTGGGCACAGGGCATTTACACTGGAACACTTAGTTGTCATCGGCATAGTCTGTACACACTTACAGTCCCCCCAAGGTAAGTCATGATTCGCCAGTACAACACTCGAACCATGAGAGCCCTACTTCTCTTTGGGTGCTTATCCAACCCGTTGCCATGAACGTTAAAAATGAGAGGCTGGAAATGTCTCCCATCTACAGACTTTCCTTCTGTTATGTCTTCTGAGGATGAGAATCTCTTTCTGAAATAAAATGTTGCAATCCAGCGGCCTAGCTTTGCAGCCTTCACACTGGCAAAAGTGCCATTGACTTCAAATTGGTCCTGTCGATTAAGTGCATAGATATTGGATACATTATCTGTCCTGTGGACTGCTTGATCTCAGGGTGGAAATGGAGGTTGCCTTTGTGCCGCCATAAAAACTCCTATGGCAGCACAGAGGCCAAGCAAGCAGGCTTCCGTACTTCTTGTCACGCCACAAAAGCCCCAGATTTGTGATTGCAATGTAGGTGATATCGGTTCATGTTGCTTGATTGCAACAGATGTCTCTTAGGTTTATGGCAGGAGAGTGCGGGTGGCCTGGAGCTGCTATGCTATCAAGCTGCCATAGGCAGGCTCTTCAGGAGCTTCGGGGGTATGATCCTGTGCACCCAAGGGATTCTCATCCTGGAGCATGCAGGATTGGGCCCATGAAGTCCTGGAAGAAACTGCCTAAGTTCCCTTGTCTGGGACTCCTTGGGTGCCTGTGGACGCTGCCAGCCAGTTGCTTGGTGGCCCCAACCCTGGGATCTGACTCTCGTGCAGTCCTGGGGATGAGACTGCCATGGTGCAAACTTTCCCTGCTTACGGAGATGTGCCCCAGAGATACTCTGAGGTGCATTTCCTTAAGATGGGCAATCCAGGCAGGTGCTCCTGGGGCTCGAGGGGCCTGATCCTGTGCAGGTATTCTTGGGGTATGCAGGCTGGGCCCCTCAGTCCCTGGGGCCTGTTGTCCCATGCGATCAATGGGCACGTGTTTACCCAATGAAGTTGATCAGCTTTGTCAGGATGTGTCCTGGCACAGCTGATCCGCTTCATTGGGCGAAGTCTGTTTCCCGTCTCAAAGAAGCAAGATGGTTAGTGCTTGGGTCTGTGCTTCTTCTGATAGAGGCAGTTTTCCCTTTGCCAGGCAAGCAGCTATCCACTTGCCTGTCTAATGCATCTTCCTATCTGCAGTGTCTCACCCATGTGCTCTAACTTAACTTCTTCATCTGCCTTTCTCATCTATGTTGCCCTGTGATTTGGTGATTTGACGTGCCTGGCAGCTCAGTGGAAAGTGCACCCAGACAAACATGCCTGCTGGTCAAACTGGCCCCAGCAAACTGATACTGCCTCCATGCCTTCCATCGGGATTGAGTTAATTGATGCTGGGAATAATCCTAGGCGACACGTGTGTGTTGCTAGCTGTCACTTTGCTGGAATGAATGGGGATGCTTGCCCTCTCTGAATGACATGGTTTCAGGCCCTGCCAGGCGAATAATGTCCTTTCAGATCCATCTAAAACGGGAGGTTGTAGCCCTGTTTCATCCACTGAGAGTTCAGTCTCCAGTGCATGCTGGGCTTGGAGCAGAGATGTGGCTGCTGAGGTCAGGTTCAGATGCATAAAAGCACCCCAGTGATTTGAAAAGCCAACGACTTTCCCCCTATCTTCATGGGAAGCATCTCGGGTGCAGCTGCTAACGGGTGAAGCAGAGTCTAGAGCAAGTCTTTAAGCCACATCCTATAATCACTCCACTCCCCCAAACTGCTAGTAAGACCCAAGGGAGAACCTTGAGGATTAGAGGGTCTTCCTCTCTAAGGGGAGAGGTACTACTTATGGGAGCATAGCTAATTTGAGCAAACCACCGGCTGTGTCGTTTCAGCAGAGAGATCCAAGCTCTGCCTTTCTTTTCACGTCGGGGTCAGTCTCGAGTAACTCCATCAAAGCTTGTGGACCCGCCTCGGTGTTACGTCGGGGCGAGGGAGCACAGGCTCTGGCTGCAGCATGTTTTTTGAAGTCCTATCCCTAGCTGACACCAAGCATTGTGGTTCCTTTTAATTTGCTCTGGGGTTTTTTTGAGATGCAATGAGGCTCTCTGATCCCGTGTCGCACACATCCCTCCTTTGGACAGTGCATTTGACTGTCCTCCCTCTTGCACGAGTTTCACGCAAGTTCAGTTTTGGGAACGATGCCTGACGTGAGCTGCCTTTTGCGGGGTGGGGAGGAGCATCATCAAGACAGAGCGTCTGGTTGTTCGGCAGCCACCAGCAGGACCCTTTAGGGAACCCTTGGGTGGCCGTGGGAAGCTTGTCCTCGTGGGACTTGATCGGGGTGCTGGGGGAGCTGAACCATATAAAATAAGCACCAATGGGACAGTTTGGCGGGGATAGGAGAAAGGAGGTATGAGGTGTTGCTTAGAGAAACAGAGGTCCCGTGCCTCAAACTCTTTTTGGGACTTCGGTAACAGATGGGCCAAACACTTCCCTGGGAAACCCCAGCAGCTGCAGTGGAGTTAGAGCAGGGAGGACACGCGTGTTGCCTCTGACTTACAGATAACTTCCTCCCTGCCCTCTGCTCTGTAACACCATTGTAAATCCAGAAGGACTTCACTGACTTCCTTGCAGTTATTCTGGATTTACTACGACATTACTGTGAGCAGCATCCAACCTCCTGGTGTTTAAAGAATGAGGCAGCGCGATTTATTTGGGAAATCAAAAGCATCGAGTGCATTTCTTTTTCCACCTGAGAGAGAGGGTCAGAGTTTCAGGTGGTGGAAATGGGCACAGCCCCATTATTTTTGGTGTCTCGCTGTCACATTTACCAGGGCAGGACTTTCTGAGACCTGCCAGCCTCTTTCCTTAAGAGATGATTTCTGTTGTAATCGCATTGCTCTCCTTGGATTTGACATCACTATGTCTTCTGTTTGTATGGGCCGCAGCAAATGCCTTTTCTGTTCCTTTCTTTCCCCTTCTTCTTTTTCTCTATTTCCTGTCTTGCAGGAAAAGGAGAGAAAATCCCCAGAAGATTTGCTGTTTATAGAGTCGTGTTCAACATGAGCAAATCAATACAACAAACTGTACGGTGTGATTCTGGGCCTTGAATAAACAAGGTCCCAGGCAATTTAGCCAGGTGTCTGTCATGTTCAGGTACCCAGGAGGATCAGCGTTTGAAATGAAACCAAAATGTCTCTTCGCAGGAGTTAATTACACCTCTAAATTTCTCATTTCTCTTCCCAGCCAGTGCGGTATTACATGTCTTGAGGTCGCAGGCAATTTTGGCTGGATCAGGGAGGCTGTCGCTCTCATATTTATTCCTAGTTACCAAACTCCAGGAAAAGGCAGTGGAGAGATAGGGATAAGATAAGTGCTTGGGGGGTGGGAGGATGAGAACTGGACAGCTAAGCTTAGTAGCGACATTCAAAAACCTCCATCCTTGGAGTTTGAGACCCGGCTAGACAAAGCCTTGGCTGGGATGATGTACTTGGGGCTGGTCCTGCTTCGAGCAGGGGGTTGGACTCGATGTGACCCCCTGAGGTCCCGTCCAGGCCTCATTTTCTATGATGCTAAGTGGCAAGTCTGATCTTAGCCAAGGCAAAGGCTGTAGCTTTGATACCGTGCTCTGCAGTAATGACTCTGTGCTGCCTGGATAACGGAGTGACAACCAGAGGTGACCAGACTTTGTTTCTGGCCGTGCTGCAAACAGGCTGTGCGACTTCTCGGCCAGGCGTCCATGGGCTTCAGCATCCCCACCTGTAAAACAGGAACAGTGATCTTTCC